>NC_091743.1:52848478-52990978 GCF_043380555.1 Nothobranchius furzeri | reverse complement strand
TACCTATTGCCGAGGTGGCCAACTTGAGCTGTGGCTGCAGGGTGGTTGGTGCCCGTAGTGGCTGTAACCCTCGAACCCGCTGGAGAACACTGGCGGTTAGAGATTCTGTCTAGCTGAAGAAAGTCCTGTTGGGTCCTTTTGGCCTGTGGGACTCTAGAGGTAACTGATAGGTACTGGTAGTTCAAGCACTGCAGGTCTGTTGGTCACAGAGGCAATAACTTGGACGTGGGAGCAGTTTGGTGAAGCCATGACAAAAGACTTTGGTATGGCTTTGAGGGAATTCTGGTCCACCATCCTGCATCTCAGGAAGGGAAAGCAACACTGTTTTATAGTAGGGACAGTCTGTTGCTGACTTCAACCCAGGACGTAGTGGATTGATAAGCGGAGTACTTCGAAGACCTCCTCAATCCCACCAGCATGTGTAAGCAGTCTGGAGACTGGGTTGGGCTCTTCTTAATCTGGTGCTGAGGTTACTGGGGTGGTGAAAATGCTCCTCTGTGGCAAAGCCCCAGGGGTGGGTGAGCTCTGCCTGGAGTTCCTTAAGGCTCTGGATGTTGTGTAGCTATGTTGTTTGAGGTGACTCTACAATATTGTTTGGACATCAGGGGCAGTTCCATTGGATTGGCAGACAGGGTGGAGGTCCCCCTATTTAAAAAGGAGGACCGCAGGGTGTTTCATGCACAGAGGGATCAAACTTCGGAGTCTCCCTGGTAAGGTCTATTCAGGGGCGTTTGAGAGGAGAGTCTGGCAGATAGTCAAACTTCAGATTCAGGAGAAGCAATAGGGAGCCTAAGTCTCTTCCCCTTCCGGTTGGCTCATGGGTCCCCGGAAGAATGAAAAAATGAATGCAAATCAACGGGGCTAAATAAGCTATTTTTTGTCCGGTTAGCGTTACGCCCTGGATCACACGTATGCTGTACTTCAATTGAAATCAAAAGTAAGGATGGGTGTTTTGACTATGCCAGTCACATACTTTGAGATGTATCAGCTTGTAAAAGTTTGTAATTAGCATGACTACAAACTAGACATCAGCATGATGCATATGTGACGTCACATAATCTCCTCTCCCCTAGTGTAGCTGTTACTTACCACATGGCCAGATTCATGTGGTTCTTTCCTCCTGTGGGAAGGATTTGAAGTTTGCTGAACTTAGAAATTTTCTCTCTGTTTTTCTCCGTGTCTGGTTCGATGGCATCCTTTTCGGGAAGCGCATTTGTAGTCCTGGACTTATTTTCACACAAAACCTGACTTGCATTCATTTTTTCTTTCTTCCGGGGACCCATGGTCTGGAAGTAGATGGGCATGGCTTAGGTTCCCTATGTGGTTTTCGTCCTGGCCGTGGAAAACTGGGCCAGCTTTATACCCTTAGGGGGGTCCTGGAGAGTGCCGCGAAGTTCGCCCACCAATCTGTGATTTGTGGATTTGAGGAAGGCATTCGACCAACGCCCCCATAATCCTGTAAAAATCATGAAGCCAACACAGAAGTGCCAACATTTGCAGTTCCGCCCTCATCCACTAGGGGCTGGCACCAAAAGTGAGCAAATCCTCATTGACTCCCATGTTAAAAATGCTAACTTCACAGCAGAAACAAACATGTTTACACCCTGGTTCAAAAAACACTTTAGGTTTAATAAATCTAGTTTACATACATGACAACTCTGAGGGGGCAAAACATTTTGTAGCTCTTCTGTGTAGGTGCAATTAAATGCTTGAAATTATGAATAATTAGATTAGATTTACAGGCAGCATGAGTGTCAGAGCTACCGCTAGTGGCTAGCTCCGGAGAAGGCCTCAGCCTCTGCCTCACGTTGGAAGATGTTCGGCCATTTCGACTCTCTGAATTTTACCTGTGTCCTCTGTGTGTTTGTGTTTGGATGTAAACCATGGAATTCTTTGGACAAAGAGGGAAAGCTGTGGTATTGATTATGCTAAGTCTCTGCTTCATTTTTACCAGTAAGTAAAATTATATTTCTGTATTCTATTTTGCTGGTTGAATGGGGGAAATGCTGTGCATTTAGCATAACACTGCTTGGTCACACATGTTAAGGAGGCTGCAGCAGGCTTGCAAGGATGGACAAAGGCTTGCCCAACTTTGTAACTATTTCTCGAAAGTGATTGGTCAGGATGCCACAAGCTTGTGATTGGTCAGGACGCCTCTTTCTTTAAGTTTGCCATTGCCCTCTCAAAAATATAAAGATATTTAGCAAAAGACACAGAACAGATTGAAGAATGCCTCACAGAAAAAATCAGAAAATATTGCCATTCACCCGCTTCTCCATCAGCCCAGGTCTGAAGTCTGAAGGGAACCGATCTCTGTCAATGCAAGTATAAATTAGCCTTTAGCGACAGGGTGAGAAGCTCGGTCATCCGGGAGTGGCTTGGAGTAGATCCACTTCTCCTCCACATTGATAGGAGCCAGTTGAGGTGGTTCTTTCATCTGGATGCCTCCTTGGTGAGGTTTTCCAGGCAGGTTCAACCAGGAAGAGACCTATGGAAGACCCAGGACACACTGGAGGGAGTATGGCCAGGGAACGCCTTGGGGTTCCCCCAGAGGAGCTGGCCCAAGTGGCTGAAGAAGGGAAGTCTGGGCCTCTCTGCTTTGGCTTAGGCGACCCAACCCTGGATGAGCGAGGGGAAATGAATGGATGGATGCCTTTGTATTTACTTGGGTTACATTTGTCTGAAATTTGTTTGCCTGTCTGAAATATTTAAAAGTGACATAAGGAGGTCTTCACAGATAATTTAAAATATGTAATCATTTCATTTATTCTCAGATTTAAAAAAAAAGTCTAATCCCAACCAGTCAGATTACAGATTTTTATGCATACAGAGTGAAATGAATAAATGGAAATGAAACCTCCAAAGAAATACAAATTTTTGAAACATGTTTGAATTGGCTTCCAAAATGATAAATGTCTACATGTTATAACATTACATCATGGAATGATTCTAATTTAAAAATATGCAACTAAATCAGTAGATAGGTGCCATTCAACTAGGTTGAACCAAATAATCTCTGTGGATTGCTTCTGTTTGATGATCTAGCAGTCAGTACCATGCTGCCACCTAGAGGCAGACCAAAGAAATGTAAGCATGACAGATGACAAGAGACGGTACTCAAACTCACACACACTTATGTAATTTCACTCATTCTTTGATTATGTCTGAAAGGCCAAATAAGGACATCTTCTTTGTTAAATTATCATTGACTTAATCCTTCTGCTGCTGTTGGGAGGTGAAACCCCCTAAAATGAAACAGCTTAAAACTCGAACAATAAATTAAAATTTCCCTTAAAAAAATCTACTTTGGATTTCATGAGTTTAAAAGAAGAATATGTGTGCAAAGTAGTTTACGATGTGTGTCTGTTTGTGCCAGTGCATCAGATCAATCATGAGCTAATATAAATTCTGAACACTGAATCGTGCTATCACTTGCTGTGAAATGTGTGTGAGGTAATGTTCCTATACTTAAACGCTGGCCCGAGAAAACAGAAGGTTAGAATATAAAATCAGTGTGCGTCATCATAAATGCAGCTTTTGTTGTTTTGATGTTTCATCTGCCAGGTGCTGGGAGCAGCCTGCATCAGAAATGTTCCAGTGTCAAGCAGCGCATCATCTCATCCAAGCAGGAGTTAGGAGGAGCAGTAGGAGGTGGAACAACTATAGGAGCCGGCGTTGCAGCGGGCCAGAGAGCTGAGGAAGCAGATGGCACAGAGGTCCAGAACAGCGACGTGTCCGAGGGCCAGACCGAGCCCAATCCTGGCGGGGGGAGGAGCAGAGCAGGTGGAGGAGAGAGGAGGAATGGCAGGATAACCAAACCCTCCTTACTCCCACAGAGCAGCATGGAGGTGTCGTCTTCTACCTCCACCAACCAGGTGGAGGTACCCGACACCACCCAGAGCTCCCCACTGTCGATAACGAGTGACATGGCCGACAGCCCTGCTCTTGCCATCGGGGCGGGATTATCACAGAGCACTGCGGTGTTTATGTCTGAAGTCACCACACTGACTGGGGATTCGGTCTACTCTGCTGGCCACACACAACTGCTGGCATCCACCCATGAGAGCACCACTACTGGTATTCTGTTAGCTGTTGCCCCGGACAACCAGAGATTTGCATCTTTTCCTGGAGGTGTAGGCTTAGGGGAGGGAGGGGAGTTGGTTCTGTCCAGCTCTTTGGACACTGGCGTTGGTGTCAGCCTTCCTGAAACCACCATGACCTTTGACCCTGATTGCTTCCTCAACAACCCCAAGCAGGGTCAGACTTATGGCGGAGGAGGGAAGACAGAGGGTTGTAACAGTGAAGATGGAGGACTCCACTGCTCCTCCAATGGCTTTGTTTACAACCCAGCCCTGGTCAACAACATCAAGACTGAAGCTACACCTCTGGAGCAGCCGCTGACCACCCAGAGCGGCTATGTGGGAGAGGGAGCCGGGCTCAGCCCCAGTACCACCCTGGAACAGATGGACTTCAGTGCTGTCATGTCATCAGCCTGTGTCTCAGGTCTGACCCAGCCTGGGCACCACTCTTCCCCAGGCATCTTCCTCCAAACTTCCTCCCAAACGAGCCAGCCCACTCAGCTTCAAACCAACGGTACGAAGGCACCCCAAGAATCTGGTGAGGCCCGGGCTTATATAGGCCTGCCCCCGGTGGCAGCTGACTCACCTGTCACCAATGGAGATCTGCACACTCACCTCCACCAAGCCAGCACCGACCAGCAGGCTTTATGTGCAAGGAATGGTCAGGCAGCAGTGGTGGGCTCGTTTCCCATGGCGACACAGGACACCTCCTTGGAACAGTCGGGCAGCAGGGGCCATCAGCAGGTGGGGGTGTTAGACAAACCTGCTGAAAATGGAGAAGAGTTACTCCTCAAGGATCCTCATGAGACCTACACAAGTGTTGACACCAAGCATTACCTCCAGCCCACAGAAGACACTGGAGGGGGTGACAATGGTGGAGGAGGTGGCGAAGGAGGAGGAGGAGTGGAAAATGAAATCATATGTAATGGCGTAGGCTTGTCAGGGGCCAGCAGCTCAGTGGGGGCCAGTCCTCAATCAATAGCTGCAGGTGCAAACATCGAGGGGGGGCTCTATAGCTCTCCTCTCCCTCAGCAAGGAGTAGGGGTGTCCGCCCCATCAGCAGGGGCAGGAGCAGCCATCAGTCTGGAAGGATTCGAGGCTTCGTTCGGGAGCCAGTTCTCCGATCTGATAAATGATTTCATCTCAGTGGAGGGGTCTGGGGGTGGGGTGGGGGCAGCTGTCTCTGGGGTTCTGATGCCCCAGGAAGGGGCAGCAGGAGAGGAGCAGGGTGCAGGAGCAGGCCACCTGCAGGGCTCAGAGGTGGAGCAGGGAGCGCTGGGACTCCTCCATGAGACGGGCAGACTGTTTGGTGTGACAGACTACTCCCCTGAGTGGTCCTATCCAGAGGTTAGTAACTTGTATTCATTATTTACCCATCACTGTTCCCCACAGGAAAATTAGTCCATGCAGCTAATGATTGATGGTGGGCTTGTAGTGACGTTAACCACTGAAATCACACTTAGCCCAGTTTGTACAGACAGCTTGGTTACAGTGTGTAGGCATTAAGGAGGCCAAATATTTCACACTCAGCTGATTGAATTTGAATGAAATTTCAATATTTCCCTGATTCCCCTGGGTGGACTCATTAATTTAACTCATGTACCACTTCTAATAGCTCAGGCAGCGGTTCTGTCATTGAATTATGATTAAACCTGTGGCAAACTTGCATCCTAACACCATCATTTTTAAAAAGTGCCACTCGGGGATTGTAATAGCTAAATTCTGCTCACATATTACTGCAGCTTCCTAGCAGGATTACATCGTTTCTAGTTTAAAATGGAAAAAATAAAAACCTGAAAAGTCTAAAAAGTGAACACCATAATCTAGAAAATGAACCGCATATGGCAACCATAAACATACCCCACTATTGTAACCTTTTTTAGTGTTGCACTTTCATAAATTCATGACTTATTTACTCACAGAGGACTCTGTGTTCTTCTGGGGTCAGAATATGTTTGGCTATGCTGGAGTGAACACATGACACTGCGAATCAGACAGTTCAAGATTCATTTTTCTGTTTGGATGTGAAGAACAACACAGCCTCTAGGGTCTGCCACGAGCTCATGATGCCGCTCAGTTTGGTTTCTTAAATCATTTAGATTCCTATGTTCATAATAGATGTCTTAGACACTAATGGAGTTTGTATTAGTGCACATTTTTTAAGAGATTTCCCTTGTGATCATAATGTTTTGTATGTGTTCTTCAGGGAGGGGTGAAGGTTCTGATTACAGGTCCATGGTTGGAGTCAAATAGTGAGTATAGCTGCCTCTTTGACCACATCAGTGTTCCTGCTGCCCTGATCCAGCCCGGGGTGCTGCGCTGCTACTGCCCAGGTGACACACCTTCATATGATCCACTCCCATATCACACAAAATACAAAACACACCTTATCACACTCAACTCCTCTCAGTAAGTTTTTTGCATGAATGTTTATTTGCAAACAGTAATAGGTTGTTTAGAGATGCAGATTTTACTCAGTATAGAAGAGCCTCTGTTTGCAGAAACAGCTAGCTGAGATCAAAGTGTGTTCAGTTCAGTTCGGTGTATTCTGTAAAGCACCTTCAACAACCTCATCAGAAGCCCAGATGCTGAACACAATCATACAGTCACGTGATAAGAACAAATATGGTGTCTTGGAATCTTAAAATAAAGATAAGAAAACAATTAAAACAAGCATAAAACATTTAAATGTCATTGATTAAAAACAAGGCTGCACAGTGGTGCAGTGGTTAGAGCTGTTGCCTTGCAGCAAGAAGGTCCTGCGTTCGCTTCCCGGCCTGGGATCTTTCTGCATGGAGTTTGCATGTTCTCCCTGTGCATGCATGGGTTCTCTCCGGGTACTCCGGCTTCCTCCCACAGTCCAAAAACATGACTGTTAGGTTGTGTTGCCCTGCGATGGACTGGCTCTCTGTCCAGGGTGTACCCCACCTGATTGCCCATTGACCGCTGGAGATGGCCTCCCCTCCCCTCCCCACCCCCCCACTGGTGTTGGTATCGGTAAAATTTAACTGATACCAGGAACCAATACTAATTCAGTTGCTTGAAAATGGCTTCACTGTAAATTGTCATTTCTGTTCACCTAATATTTTAGTTTTGTGATGAGTTTTATTAATATATTTTACTTTTTATCTACCTCACAGTCTTTTTCTGTTGAAAGTAGAGAAGAAAATAAAATCTGTATACCAAATCAATGCATTTTTTGTGTGGTAGAAGTATCGGTATCGGTAGTCAGTATCGGCGAGTACTCAGATCCAAGTATCAGTATCGTATCGGTTTTGAAAAAAGGGGTATCGTTGCATCCCTAAAAAAACATTTTAAACGAGATAAAAAACAACAACAAATCGAGGCAATACTAGGATTCAATTCAATTCAAAAATACTTTATTATTCCCAGAGGGAAATTGATTGCTGTAGTAGCTCAGAATAATAATAATAATCAAGTCATCAAAGAGTTATTGTATATTACAATGGCTGTTGGCAGGAAGGATCTCCAGTAGCGGTCAGTGTTGCAGCCAAACTGAAGAAGCCTCTGACTGAAGACACTCTTCTGTTGTCGGACAGTCTTGTGAAGAGAATGCTCAGGGGGTGTCCATACTTTTCTTGATTCTCTGGAGAATCCTTCTTTGCATTATCTCCTCCAGTGGTTCCACAGTCGTCCCCAGAACAGAACCAGCCTTTGTTATTAGGCTGTTGAGCCTTTTCAGGTCCCTGCTTCTGATACTACTACCCCAACAGACGATGGCTGAAGAGATTACACTCTCAACAACAGACTTATAGAAGATCTGCAGCATCTTGCTACAGACATTGAAGGACCTAAGCGTCCTCAAGAAGTGCAGTCTGCTGTGTCCCTTCTTGTAAACAGCTTCGCTGTTCTTTCTCCAGTCCAGTCTGTTGTCCAGGTGAACTCAAAGGTATTTGTATTCCTCAACCACCTCCACTTCTTCTCCCATGATGGAAACACTGTTTGACTCCACACAGTGTTTGACTCCACCCTGTTTCTTCTGAAGTCTAAAATCATCTCCTTTGTTTTGTTCATGTTCAAGATCAGATGATTGTTTCCACACCATGCCACAAAGCGCTCCACCAGCTCTCTGTACTCAGCTTCCTGCCCATCTCTGATACACCCGACGACTGCAGAGTAATCTGAGTATTTCTGTAGATGACAGATCTCTGATTTGTACTGGAAGTCTGAGGTGTACAGGGTGAAAAGGAATGGTACAGTCTGTTGTGGTGCTCCAATGTTACTGATCGCCTGGTTTGATGTGCAGTTCTTCAGCCTCACAAACTGTGGTCTGTTTGTCAGGTAGTCTTTAATCCAGGCGATAGTTGAGGCCCCACTTGTGTTTTCTGGAGTTTCTGATAAAGTACATCAGGCTGTATTGTATTAAATGCACTGGAGAAATTAAAGAACATGACCCTCACAGTGCTGCCTGCTTTGTCCAGATGACAGTGGGTTGGTTGAAGCAGCTGGATGATGGCATCTTCAACTCCAACTCCATGGCGACAAGCAAAATGCTGCGGGTCCTGATATGTCCTAGTTTGCTTATTCATGTGGACCAACAGGAGTTTCTCCAGGACCTTCATGATGTGGGATGTCAGGGCAACCGGTCTGTAGTCGTCATTGACTGATGGGCGAGCTTTCTTTGGAACTGGAACAAGGCAGGATGTCTTCCACACGACTGGAACCTTCTCCTGGGCCAGGCTGAGGTTGAAGAGGTGCTGCAGAATCCCACAGAGCTGCTCTGCACAGGCCTTCAGTACTCTGGGGCTGACACCATCTGGACCTGCAGCCTTGTTCCTGTTCAGTCTCTCCAGCTGCCTCTTCACCTGACTTCTAGAGACAGATAGGTGGGAGAGGGAGGTAAATGGGGCACCAGCATCTCCTGACTTGGTTGAAGACAGATTTATAGAAGCAGAAGAGTCCATGACTACGTTAGAGGACAAAAGAGCTGGCGTGTGATAGGAAAATGTTGGATCAGAGGAGGATGGGATGTCTGATTGGCTAGGGACAGGCGAGGAGAATGCTGGGTTTGTTCCTGAACTGAACCTATTAAAGAACTTGTTCAATTCATTGGCTGTGTCCAAGCTGCCATCTGTGGAATCCTTCCTCTGCTTGAAGCCTGTGATCTTCTTCATCCCTGACCAGACATCTTTGATTTTGTTCCTCTGTAGTTTGTTCTCCAGCTTCTTCCTGTATGCCTCCTTGCTGTCTCTGATCTTGATCTTCAGTTGCTTCTGTATACTCCTCAATAATTCCCTGTCTCCCTCCTTGAAGGCTCTTTTTTCTCATTTAGCAGATTCTTCAGTTCACTGGTGATCCAGGGTTTGTTATTAGCAAAGCATATCACTGTTCTGGTGGGTATGATGTTGCCCACACAGAAGTTTATGTAGTCAATGACACATCCAGTCATGGCATTGATGTCCTCTTCATATCCTTGGCAGAGAGTCATCCCTGTCACTGAAATGCCATCAGATAAAATTGAGTCTTTAAGTGAAATGTAAAGACTTCAAGCGATGATGCCTGCCAAATGCTTCAAGGCAACTCATTCCAGAGGACTGGAGCCATAACTGCAAATGGGCAATCCCCCTTGATCTGTATTTGGAGCGGGGGACCACCAGCAGCCCCTGCTCCTTCAGGTGAAGAGACCAGGACAGGACATGCCTACGCAGTAGTGCTGACAGCAGTGCCTTGAAGTGCCATGTACACCAGTAGCAGGATCTTGAATTTTGCTCGTTACTGCGATGTGTATTTGTTTAGTCATGTGACAGTGATTGTAATCATCTCAGAAGCATAAATATGTGTGGTGTGTACATAATAACACAAATTCAGCTTTAACAATTTTCAATCCATACAAAATCTGATGATTTTAGAAGCATTAATGTCAGTATATTGGTATTGGCAAATATTAGTTATCGGCCATAACAGTGATATTAATATCTAATGTCTGTATCGGCCCAAAAATTTCATATTGGTGCATCACTATTGCCAATAAATTTATAAAACTTTCTGTTTGAAGATAAAGCCATGTAAACAACAGAAGTACAACTGTTCATACTTCATTTAAACACACATGTTTTTCAATGGAGCAAATTTCTGGAACAAAATGTATTGACACAACACTTCATAAAGACAAAAATAAGAAATCTTATGTATTTTTGAGTCAACAATTAAGAGTTTGATATTGTTTACAATTGAGATTATTTTAATGAACACGGCCATGAAAACAGCGAAGCGGGCAGTTATGTACAAGATGTGTTTCTTCCAGTGTCACTCATTAACATTATGTACTATAAGAGCAGGTGTTATGATTTAATAAAGTTTCCTTTTATTTGTTGAATTGAATGAAATGAACTTGACATGTTTCATCACATGTGATCTTATAAACCAGGGGTTGCAAGCTGATAAATTCTACAAAGTCAAACTTGAAAAATGAAAAGTCTGTGTTTTAAATGTTAATTTAACCTGACATTAAATTGGAATCTCACATGTGAAGTTCTTATGTGTTTTCTGTTAAATAGAAATTATCTGTAATTTGAAACACTTCAAAAGGTAAACACAAACTCCACGCACAGCCACATATTCATGACCTGGTTTTTGTCTTTTTCTAGCTCATGACACAGGACTAGTGATGCTGCAGGTGGCCATGGGTGGTGAGGTCATCTCTTCTTCTGTGGTGTTTGAATATAAAGCACGAGACCTTCCTGCCCTGCCGTCTTCGCAACACGACTGGCTGTCACTGGATGGTGAGAGCAGCTGTTTGTGTCTTACTCAGATAAGAGTGTCTGGTCCCACTCAACACATGACCCTTTTTAGACTCCCCTCCATTACTTTGAACAGAAAGCTTCATCATCAGATGAGAAATCCAGTCAGCTTTTGTGTTAACGGACTGGCATTATTTGACTGAAGTTCTTGTCTTAATATGTTCAAGCAAGCAGCTTTGATCCTAATATGGCATAAGATCCACTCTTAAAATGCTCTCACACTTGGTAGTTTTCAGCATCATTATTAGTTAGTGAAACTGTTTTACTGTTTGATCTGAACAAACCAGTCAAAACTGTAAAACAGTTATCTGCCTGACAACGACAAAAACACTGAATGAATGCTGCTGTAATGATCAAACTGAGTAAAAGGGTTCCTCTGGTGCCGACATCAACAACACTCTAAGAAACGAAAAGTTAAATCTACTGAACCAAGTTATTTGAACTGTTTCCATTAAACCTAGTTGCTCAAATGTAAAAAGTAATATATGTTTACTTTACATTTAAATTGGACAGTTCATGCTTTTAAAGGCATACTAGGCTACATTTTCAGATTTTTAAATCATTTGTTGAGCAAGGATGTGCTAAAATGACTTTTTTTACCATTCCTGTAGAAACTAATGAAGGCTGAGGAGACATTTGAGCAGTTAGATTAAGGTGTTAACAAGACGAATGCACAGCAAGGAGATACGTTTCCCTTTTGGTTTTACTAAACAGACAATAGGGGGTGCTAAAAGCAAGCCAAACTGCTTAATATCCCTTGAGCCAGTATGTGCTAAAATTACCCTTTACAAGGATGATGAAATGTCTCTCAGACCCCCACCGCCCCCTGTGACCAGAATATTGCACTTGAAACTTTAGAGTTGCTGGTCCAGTGACCAATCCTTGTTAAATTTAGTAAAGTGGAGCTGACATACCTGGTGCTGCAGTCTGCTTCCAGCATGTTTCCTGTAAGTTTTAGATCATGAACGCTGTTGATTTGTTTGATTCAGTGATTTGTCACTCCTGTAGAACTAATGAAGGTTGAGGAGACATTTCAGCAGCTAGATTAAGGTGTTAAAAAGATGAATGCACAGCGAGGAGATAAGTTTTACTTTTTGTTTGATTAATGGACACTAGGGGGTGCTGAAAGCAAGCCAAAACGTCTTCCTTTTTTCATCTAAGACCCAATCCCAATACTCGCACTTCCACCCTTGCACTTTTCATTTGCCTGATCCCGACCAGGGGTGCAAGTGCGTAGGGTGTCTTGATTTTCAAATGCGGAAGTTGATAACGCCCCTTTTGCAACCTTGATCCGCACTTTACCCAAGTCTGCAGCAATGCAGACTTTAGTGAAGGGTCTTACCCACAATCCATTGCTACAGGAGAAAAGAATGAAGTGCCTTTTTTGAAAATATGTATTTTCTAATGAAAGTTGTTAATTTAGAATGATTAGTTGATGCTCTAAAACTTTTAGACAAAGCAACAATGAATGTAAATTTATTTCAAATAATCGGTTGTTTTTTTGAAAGTTGTTAATAAAGGTTTTTTTAAAAGTATCACAACGACCAGAATCCCGGCATGCGTTGTGGTTGAGGACGCAATGCTCCCTGTCTCAATTCTTGCGTACTATGCACTCGAAGCCTTACAGCGCACTTTCTCCAAGTGAGCTTTGCTGAAGACTGCAGGGCGCAGTGCGAGTATTGAGAATGGGCCTACATCATTCAGTTGTGGTCCATATACAATGAAACTGCAGTTTCTAGGCCTGCATTCCTTCCGGCCCTTCCTCTACTCCTGTTCTGAGGAGAGTTGTTGTGGGGCAGTGTCTTTAAATGAAAACAAAGGCGCTGCATACCGTGCCCCCTACAGCAAGCAGAACCTTCTATTCCATCCCATTCCACAATTGTTGAAGTTTTTTAGAGAAATGATAATCTAGTGTTGCAGAAAGGTGGACAGAAAGGTGGGCACATGCTCAGGTGTTAAAAGGTTAACTTAGACACATTTATTTACAAAAAAGGGAAATAAATGAACAGAGACTAATTAACACAAATGGACTAATTGGCAGCAACGAAAATGGTAAAACAAAATAACCAATAATCAAGGAAACCCCTGCACACACAGAACACAAATTAGCTAAAAGAATTAAAGCAAAGACCACCAACAAGACAACAGGACAGAGATTACATCTCCAGCCTGTTGCTCCCTGATGATGAGGGCTGGATGGCTTTTATTTAGTGAGTCCTCATTCAGCTGCAGATTGCCATTGCCACCAGCTGGCAGCTTCAGCGTGGAGCCGGACAAGTGCAGGAGGAGCCAGATGCTGCAAAACAACTCCTCTCACACAGAAGGGGTAAAAACAGAGGAGTGAGAAATGACAACCTCACCTCAACCTCAACATATAAGCACAAAAACATCAGACAGTTCACAGTCATGAGACTCTGATGGGTAGGTGCGGGGAAGGCCGGGAACCTGTTTCCCCCAGAGAGAGCCGCAGCCTCAGTGCATGCGCTTGATCACTGTTGTACGTAGGTGGGAGGGAGATCGAGGGTGTGGAGAGACCATTGACTCCTTCCATTGGTGACCTTGCCAGGCTAGACCACCAATCCGAAGGCAGGGGGTAGAGCGGGTTTCACAGCATCTGTCTGCATTACTTAGTGGAGGTTTTTTTTTCGTTTCGCAGCTGAAGGCTACCAGGGCGCCAGATTCAGAGAAGCTTTTGGGCAGGCAGAGATCATTTCCTCTCAGCCTTATAATTCTAACTAGTTTTCAGTCACTCAAATCAAATAATCAGAATAAAACTTGCCCATACAGATCAATGGCTTTCTCCAAGAGAAAGATGAGCGCTAACATCAAGATCGCAGTGAGGCGATTCCTCCCAATCCCCACACATTTCTCTCCTGCTGCTCCCTCACATCATCACACAAACATGCACATAAGACCTTGAGGGGTGGACAAGTCAGGGAGTGCGCGTATGGACCCCATTTCCGCATTCCTGTGGCAACCTGCCCCCCAATTTTATTTGCACCTTACACACTTCCACCAATGACATTCCACGCAAACACACACTTAGGGCCTTGGGAGTGAGCACATTCAACGGCATTTGGCAGGGGGATTTCTCTGCCTCCTCCCAAGGGCCAGTACCCACTTCCAATTTTAAACTGCACTTAGACACTGAGGGTTGTGGGTGCAAGTGGGGTGGTGTGGTGGCATCAGCTGGCATAGGCCAGACGATGCCCGTACTGCCCGCTCACCACAGCCATGGAATACACCTCATCAACATTCACTAACACTATATTGGAGCAGGCAGAGGGAGACTAGGGGTCTTAGCACACCTCTGTTGTCGCTTGGCTTCCTGGGGCTGGAGGCTAGGAGGGAGATCCAGCCATCCGGTTGGGGTCTGGGGTGGTGGGTTGCTGTGCTCAGCATTGGGTGGGGGAGCCTGCTCATCAGCACCCCAGCAGAAAGGATCGATCTCTGGGAACCGGTAATGGTTGTACCCCATGTGCAGCAGTACCGGGACCAGAGTGAATAGGAAGTGTATGGGGAGCATGAGTGGGTGTCCGGCGCGCATTTTTGTAAGTCTTTGGTTGTATGTGCATGTGTGAGCATGAGGGAGGGAGTGTGTGACTATGTTTGTGTATGACTGTATATGTCAGGTGGGGCCTTTGACTCCTCCCTTCTCCTGGGACTTCTTTTGATGATATAGATCTTCGTCTCCCCTCTCCCCGCCACACCTGGTGTGGAGTGCGGTGCCTTGGTCTGCCTGGGTCGTGGCTCCCGGGTCATGGGGTTTAAGATTTTTGGCATCTGCCTGACCAATCCCGGTGGCTGCCTGGTGGGGTCTGGGTCCCTGGGCTCTGCTGGGTCCCCGGCGGGGTTGGTCGCCCCTGGGTCCCGGGTCGCTGGGTCCCGGGCTCGGCCGGCTAGGGGGTGGGAGGCTGCTGGCGGGCCTGTGGGCTTGCCACCGATATCTCCCGGGACTCTGCCGGCTGCTGGTTGTGGCCCCCCGGGGCGATCCTCTGCGCCTCTCGAGGGGAGCGGGGGCTTTTCTGGTTGCAGTCTCCCTGGGGTTCCTGTGCTCTGGGGCAGCTCCTGGATCTCTGGGACTTGGAGCTCTCTCCGTCTCCTGCACATCTTTAGGGGGCAGATCTGTGACCCCTCACACTCTCTATTGGACGCTCCTATAGATAAACCTTATATAAACAAGCGCGTGTACACACACAGGTGCTCACATGGTGCTCTCATAAGTATGGACTTGGGCACATTAAACACAGGTCTTAAGGCTATGGTGGGCACTTATTTCATGGTGATTTATTATCGTGTGATTGTTTAGTTAAACAATGTTGATTATATATTTCTTCATCAAGTTGACGCAGTGATAGCTTGATCTTGTTGTATTGTTGTTGTGTCCCATTTTTTGTTTGTTTTTTGTTTTTGTTTAGTTTTTTCTTCTTCTCTCTTTCTGCAGGTCTAGAAGCAGACTCTTGTTCATTATTGTTTATTTTTGTGTTGAACCGATCACAAACGGAACCATCTAAACTGACAGATGAAATAACACAACATGCATATGCTGTTTATTGGACAGTAATGCTGTATTATTATGCAGTTACATAATAATTTCATAATAAGTAGATCCGTGGACATGTGTAGATTTGAGAAGGCTAGGTATTTGATAACACTACTAATTTAAGCTAAGAGTATTAAAGATAAAATATTTTATAAAGAGTGGAACCCCCTGTGCATCACCCACTCACAAACTGGTGCTGCACAGCTGATAGGCCCTGACAATAAAAAGTCAGAAGGCTGGAGCACAAAGGTGAGCCAAAGTTTGATAGGTACGAATAAAAAAAAGAAACTAACTTTTCAACACTGGATGTGTTTTTGTCAGTTACCATGTACTATTTTATGTTAAAGCTTTGAAATGTGGAAAAACAATTGTCCAAACTGCTTCTGTCATTGACACAAGCCCAGCACACCTGACAGGCAACAATGAAATCCTGGATGGATTTAGGCGGCTGTTATTATGTCTTGTCTATTCAGAGGTGGTGGGGTTCGTTCTTAAGGTTGCTGGATACATTTCCAACTTCAACCATTTACATTTCAAAATGTCCTTGGGCAAGGTCTGAGTGTGTTCTGCTGAATTAACCTGTTCTAAAGTAAGTTTCTTTAATAATTTAGATTTATTCCGAAAATTCTAACCTCATTAAACCTCTACCAAATGTACCTTGCAGTGTCACATCATCATTAATGTTGCACGTATGCACATTCTTTTCATAAATGTCAGGAGCATGTAGCAACAAGGACCTGAGATTTTTTTTTTATTCCAGTGTGCCAAACTTTCTTGTCTTGATCAATAGTTCTATACATTCTACTTTTTTTAGCCTTGGCTGCTTCTTTCCTCTCACTTTCCGTTCAGTCATTGTATCTGCACATGGCAGCATGTTATGTGGTTTATGCTTAAAATGAGGCAAGTGGACATGTGAAGTAGAGGTCAACCAATATTGTTTTTTTATTGCCGATGCCGATACATAAAGGTAATGGTCAATTTGTGCTGCCGACAAATTGGGCCGATTTTCAAGGCAGATGGCAAGACATTTTCCACCTTATTTTCATGCTAAAATGTCATCATTAACATCAGTTGATGCATAAAATTTCTGAAGCTGAATCAGTTTTTGAAATCTAAATTCAGCCAGCTGTTGGATTTCAATGTTGTGCTCTGCTGAGTGTTAAAATCAGACATCTAACTAAAGTTAATCAAATAAATCAGTAAAATTACCAGATGTTCAAAACTAGTAAATAAATAAAATAATTTAGTTGCAAAACATTTTTAGAGCACTTGTTTAAGCACGTTATTCAGGAAAGTAGAAATACATTTAAATAGAATTCAGCAGCTGCACCAGGCTGCCCGGGGATGTGCCTGACTTTAAACTGACTTTACCAAGGAGTTATATCAGCAATGCTGATATATAAAAAATGCCAAATATCTGCCTATTATATCAGCTGACCGATATATCGGTCAACCCCTGATGTGGAAAACAAAACTTCTTCATAAACTCAATGTAATTTTTCACTCAGCAATCCGTTTCACTACTCATCATTGTGATCTGTACTCACTCGTTAAATGGCCATCACTCCATTCCGGCAGGATGTTCAATTTGTATCAATTTATATAGAAACTTTCATCAGTAGAACACTGTCATATCTTCACCCATTAGTCACTTCCAACAACCAGCGCAATTTATGTTCCAGTAACTTATTCTCTGTGGTTATTCTCAAAGCTCGCACCTCCTTTGGCTGCTCCTCATTCCAGTTTGCTGCTTCCAACGACTGGAATGAGCTGCAAAAATCACTAAAGCTCACTACCTGCATTCCATCATCTACCTTCAATACTTCATTGCAATCAGTAGTTCCTGATCATTGTGCCTGCTTCTGAGCCCTTGAAGACTGTTTTGATTGCTTGTACATATTGTACATGAGAACAGTCCTTTGTTTTTATGTCTAACTGTTTTATCTTATTGTTTTCTTGTGTGATTGTATCTTATCTATCTGTTTTTCTTGGTGAAAAGCTAATTATGTGTCTGTTGCTGCTGCCTATGGCCAGATCTTCGTTGTAAATGAGAATAAGTTCTCAATCAACTCATCTGATTAAATAAAGGTTGAAAAATAAAAGAGGTGTCCATTCTGAGGAACTGCAACCAATGAACACCTTCTAAACAGAAAACCATTATTTTTATTGATAATTTAGCACAAATTGTGTCTTTGTGACAAACTAAGTTTCCAAAGTATTTTGTTGTGTTTTTGACTGTTATGTGTCAACATTTCTGTGGTTCCTCCTTTGAGTTTAGGAAGCATTCTGCTGCCCATAATAAAAATTAAAACAATTAAAACTATAACCAAGACCACCTTAAACCGTAAAGAGAAAATGTGGCTTAGTGGAAGAAAAACACATCAAAATGAGAGACGACTTAAGACATGGCATGATGTATTTCAAGAAAGACCTGTTGATATCATTTAGGAAAGAAAATGCTCATGTTATCTTGTGAGGACTTTCATATACTGCTTTGTGCCCTCACCATGTGTGGAAATACATTTTCTCTTTGTTGTTGGTTGTAAAAGGAATCATAGCCAACACAAACCAGTTGTATTCAATATTTGTGTCTGATAATGACTTGTTTATCCTAGCTTGTTTATTTGGAACACACATAGGCACTAATTAGAGAACTTCTTACATTGTAATTAAAGGAGGGTAAAGCCGCAGAGGCTATTGAGTGGTTTACATAAAGACAATGAAGGACGCTTCCATCTATTTGTGGGGCTTGTTTTAAGTGTACTTCCCGCTCTGGGGTCATGTTAATCTGGTACGTTTGCATTTTGATGCACGAAGCATCCTGGAACCCCCTCCCCGGGCCAGGTATGTCCTGACTCCATGTTTGCCTCCGTCTCCGCGTTGCGCAATGCGGCTTTTTAGTCACAGCAGGCTGCCTGCTGGCTGGAAAGGACAAGGACACGACGACGGAACAATGCCGCTCCTTTTGACTGGAAACCTCTGGACAGCTATCTCCATCAGTGCGCTGCTCAAAGACAGCCGAGCCAGACGAGCTCCGTGTGTCTGAGCGGAGAAAGCGAAACTTGCGCTTTGTTTGCCGTTAAATAACAGAGCAACAAGGCTCTCTGCGGGGGTAGAATAGAGTCAAAATAGCATGATTCTTATCAAACACACCACATTGTCCCGTTTTAGCAGTGTGTGCAGTGTGTTGGGGGGCGATGACGACCGAGCCTCTTGCAGCTCGGAGTGTGGCGGGCGGATTTGAAGCGCTGCTCTCCCCCTCGCACACACAACGTGGAGACGGCTCTCTTCCTCCCTCCCTCCCCCTTTTATTTGTGTTTTGCACGGTTGGAGTAGCGACCTGTGAGCCCGAAACTAACGGAGGTTGAGCAGAAGCAGGAAGGAGAACAAAAACAGCCGCAGATAGAGACGCGCTGGTTTGTTATTTTGTTTTATTTTTGGCGCAAACTGCTCGTCGCGCGCTGTTTACTGGCGTCCAGGTGTGTATTGTTTGCAGCTGCGTGTTTTTTGTTTGTTGTGGTGCTGTAGATGTGGCTGGGTAAAATCGTGGCTGTATTGATGCAATGTGCAATGTGGCGCCAATTTAGTTACACACCTTATAATTAGGCCTAGATAATTAGCTGATTAGAGCTGCTGCTTTCAGCACTTAAAGGAGTGGACAGCTCCACTGAAGCAAACAAAGGAGGCTAGCTCCTGTAAAGGCCTTCCACCACACATTAGTTGGATTTCTACAGATGTGCTCTGCCTTTTGCCTTTTTAAGAATAACATTCTGATTGATTAATCCAGATTAAAACTTTTTTTATTGATCAGCCTGAAACAAAGCACATGCACGTATTTTTTTAGGTTCATGACCTTGCTATGCCAGTTTTAAGAAGACCAACTGAGAGCTATTTTTAAAAGGATTTTATAACAAACCTTAAGGCTTCCAGTTTAACAAGCCATTGCAAATAATCCAATTTATGCCATGAATAACATATCTAGCAGCATCATTAGTTTTACCAACTTTAAGTCTGTCAGAATTTTGTTTTTGGTGTAAAAAATGGTGTTTTATGTGATCTTGTTGTAAATGTTTTGCTGTTGTAACTTCGTACTGTGTCAATCTAGTGCATACGATCAAAAATGGGCACAGGAGTTAAGTGCTCGCCCGTAATCGGAAGGTTGCAGGTTTGAGCCCCGCTCAGTCTGTCGCTGTCGTCGTGTCCTTGGGCAAGACACTTAACCCACGCTGCCTGCTGGTGGTGGTCGGAGGGACCGGTGGCGCCAGTGCTCGGCAGCCTCGCCTCTGTCAGTGTGCCCCAGGGCAGCTGTGGCTACATTGTAGCTCATCCCCACCAGTGTGTGAATGTGTGTGTGTGAATGGGTGAATGACTGATTGTGTTGTAAAGCGTCTTGGGGGGTTCCAGGACTCTAGAAGGCGCTATATCAAATACAGGCCTTTTTTTCCCCCAAAAATGTGGAAAATAAAGCCTCATAAATTTTAGAGGGAAACCATTGTTGATTTTCATAGAAGATGCACCGCTCTAGTTCTGAGTGTTGATACTGGATTCTGATCATTTCTTAGAGCTGGTTTAGCCCAAAAATGTTGGTTAGTTTTTCTAGAGAACAATATTAATCAGAAAACCTTTTCTGGTTATCTGAATTTTTTGGGCCATGGCAGTAAATAAACACTTCCCAGAAAGGATCTGTTGTCACGTATCTTTTACTGATAATTTAAGGACGGGGGGGAAACGTCAGATTTTTTTTACTCTTCATTGGTCCAGGTGTACAGGTGAAACTCAAACAATTAGAATGTGGTGCAAAAGTCCATTTGCTTCAGCAATTCAGCTTAGACTGAGAAACCATATAAAGACTCAGAAACCTTTTGCAGGTGTTTAGGACTCTTAGTCTGTATTGAATATTGAATATTTTCACAATATTCTAATTGTCTGAGATTTTGAATGTGGGAGTTTCATAAGTTGTAAGCCACAATAATCACAATTATAACAAATAAAAAGGTTTTAAATATCTGGCTTTGCATGCAATGGGTTTCTTGTATGTTAGTTTCACCTTTTAAGTTAGGTTACTGACATAAATGAACTTTTGCACCATACTCTATTTTTTAGAGTTTCTTCTGCAGTGCATCAGAAGCACAGATAACATTCCCATCCCCTACTCTACCTGATTTTTCTGTTTCAGATCAGCTGACCACAGATTAAGCCAATTATACCAAAAATTCGCCAGTTTCTGGTGCATTGCTACTTGTGCAGTATGCCTTCATGTGAGAAACTTAATCCAAATCATCCCTGGGTGTTTTTCACACAAAATTGCCAATTTTCATGACTCCATCGGTTTATTTATCAGTGATTAAAGATGATCTATTGTGAAAATGTGCGATGACACATTTGAAAACATTGTTTAGATTAGTTAAAAACAAAGAGATGTGTTTTCATGTGTTTGGCAGCAACAGTTTAGGAGCACTTTCCTCAGTCATTTTGGTGGAATCAAGACAAACTTTTACTCTTGAGCCTTTTTGTCACTTTGTCTCCAACCTCTCTATTGACTCTGAGCCACAGAAAGAGAAAAAACAAGAGAAATGAGAGTAGAGGGAAACACACTGGAGTGAGAAAGCAGCAGGTGGGATGATATAAGGTGCACTGCAGCAAAACTGCAGCAGGATTTAAACTAAGGGTCAAGAAAACACACACAAATTACCTCTCCACCAACTAATAAACATTTGTTTATCGAGTTTACAATTTCTCTGATTAATAGCTTTTATATAAGATTTTGTTTTTCTGAGTAGATTTGAACATAATGCTTAATGGTTTTACCCAAACCAGCCGGTGTTTACACTTCTCACCTGCATCACTACAGACACCCAGTTCAGGATGTCTATCTTGGAGCGCTTGGAGCAGATGGAGCAGAGGATGGCTGAAATGACCAATCAGAACCCCAGCTCAGATGCCATGGCAACCAAGGGCGGAGGAGTGGATGGGGGAGGAGCCTCAGATCAGCGGTCTCAAGTAAGCCAATGGTTCTGCTGGAGTGAAACATTTTCTTTCTCAGCTAAATGAAAATGTTGTGGATGAACAGCACAGTCAATGTGGAATGTTCATGTGGAACTAACAAATCAGAAAGGAATCGTTTGATAAATAATTCCTATACTATCCAAAGCATCAACAGCTAAAGTTTTATAATCATGTGAAAAATTGCATAAAGATACATTATTTCTATCTTTAATTACATTTTAACTGTCCACAATTAAATATTAGTAATCTTCTAGAAAAATGCCCAAAGATAAATCTTATTTTACGCTTTTCCTTGTTCAACCCTCTAGATTTCTGATCACGGCACATTTGAAGGTCGTGTGGTGGTGGTGTGTGAGAAGATGATGTCTCAGTCATGTTGGGCCTCTTCCAATCAGCTCATCCATAATAAGAACTCCAGAGGAATGACGTTACTGCATCTGGCTGCAGCGCAGGGTTACGCGGGGCTCATCCAGACACTCATTCGCTGGCGGTGAGTAACACTCAGACACAACACCGCCGTGAAGGCTGAGACGGCCATTTCACTTCTGCTGTCTCACTCCTCAGCACAAAGCACGCCGACAGTATTGACCTTGAGCTGGAAGTGGATCCTCTCAACGTCGACCACTTCTCGTGCACGCCGCTTGTGAGTAATCGATGCCTTAATGTGATGGTGTTTTTCTGTTTTTTTTTCTGTCAGTAACGTTTGTTTCATTTTGTCCTCCACAGATGTGGGCTTGTGCTCTGGGTCACACCGAGGCAGCGCTGATTCTTTACCAGTGGGACCCGAGAGCTCTCGCCATTCCTGATTCTCTGGGACGCTTGCCGTTGAACATTGCCCGATCCCGCGGTCACACTCGACTGGCTGAGCTCTTGGAGCAGCTGCAACAAAGTCCTCAAACTCAGGGCCAGCCTGCAGAGAGTTGGATGGATAGATGGAGAGGAGGAGCCCAGACTGGGGGAACTAGCAGCGACCCTGCCACCAACCCAAACTCAGGTGCAAGTGCTTGCTATGGTTTGTTGGCTAATTGCACTCAGGGGGAATTCTGTTTTATGTTCAGGACCAGGTTACACATCAATACAATGGCTGGCATTCTTTAAATAAATAAATAAACAAACAAACAAATAAATAAATATGAATCTGGTAATCTGACGCTCAGTGAGCTCATGACATATATGTGGAAGGTGATGTGGTATCTGAGCATATTCTAATTTTTGAAGGTTCTTCTCATCCTTAATAAGAATTCTAGAGAAATGACGTTGCATCTGGCTGCAGCGCAGGGTTACCTGTTTTGCCTGTTGCGTTTGATTACAGTGTTTTAAATTAAAATATCACATGCTAGGGTTAGGGTTAGTGTGACTCATGACTGCACGTGGTGTCACGTGAGGGTACTCAGAAATAAACCCAAATGCAGGAGGCAGGATGACTTGGTCCAGTTCTGAGTTCCTTTAATGACAAAAACATCACCACATAAGTGTGAAATAAGGCTTAACAGGTTTTACTTGAAACAAGACTACAAATGGCAATCCACAGACTCAAAGCAGCACTACAAAACAACAGCTGCTTAAATACAAGATGTGGCAATCAGGATATTGCAGCAGTCAGCTGTGGCGCTCCCCGGTGCTCCACAGAGGGATAGGAAATGCAGGAAGAGCACAGCCAACCTGCACAGAGAAGAAACACACATTAAAACACAATCATGAGGTGTAGACCACAACATGTAGTCATTCTCTGTGTTTAGGGAATAAGTGTATAGCCAGATAGGATGAATCGACCCATGTACATAGTGTTGTAATATATCTCGTGTGATAAAAGTGAAAATAAATATTTGTGAACTAATGACTCGTGTTTCTCGAGTCGCTCTTTCACTCGTGGAGGCTTATGAGTCCTGGCAGTGTCGTCCCATGTTAGAGGGTTGTCAGTTATTGTCAGACAACTTGTAAGCAGATCAAACACAACAAGAGCCCTCTAGCCTTTTTTTGTGTGTGTGTGGTTAGAAAATCCCATTTAGAGGGAATTCATCCAGCCTTTGTAAGACTTGTTTTTATTCTCTCTTATTTTTGACCATCTTTGCCTTTCCAGAGATGAGGAGAAACCGAGCAGAGAGACAACAGGACAACCAGAACCAGAGCTGGGGCCAAACTGGACAAAGAACCCCACCAGAACCCCAGGGAGAGCAAGGAGATCCACCCCCAGCCAAGAGACTCAAATCCAACCCAACGAGCCAGCAACAACTAGCTAACTCACCCCCCAGCGCCAGCCCCATCAACTCCCACCTCAACTTTTCTCCGAGTCCTAATCCTCAACATTCCATCCTCCTCAAATCCTTACAGACTCAATCCTCTAACCACAGCTGCCAGAATGCACCTCTTTCCAGCTCCAGCCCCAGCCGGCCTCAGCTCCCCGGTGCCCCATTCTCCCACCTGCAGGCCAGGATAGGGGAGTCTGACGGGGGCAGCAGATGGAGCCTGAGACAGGCTCTCGGGCACCACAGTCTAGCCAGAAGGATTCAAGGAAAAGAGCGATTGGCTCTTTACCTGCACCAGAGAGTGCTGTCTGATAGGGGAGAGGAGACAGAGTTGCTCACCTATCACGATAACACAGAGGACATACAGGTAAGAGGAGCAATCCTCCTGTTGATCCCATGTTTCCTACAGAGTAATGTCATGTTTTATACCTTGTTGCAGGTGGACATTGCAATGCTTGCTGATCACTTCATGGGTGCTTCAGCTGAGAGCCTTAAGCAGGCTGTGGACACTGAAGCAGATGCTGGGAAGGTTGAGATCAGCAGTGATGTAAAGTCACTGTCAGGCTATCTCAGTGAGGTAGAAAGGTAAATGCCACCTCTGCATCGAACCTCCCCGCTGAAAAAAAAACAGCACCTGTTGTGTTTTGTTTTGGATGATGGTCCAGCATGCATGTCTAGAATCCAATTAACAGCATCCCATGCTGGACCATCATCCAAAACAAAACATATCCTGCTTTTTTCAGCGGCTGAAACATCAGTCAGATGTTTCTATTTCACAGTCAGAAATTAAACAATCTACTTGTTAGGTTGATGAAATAGAGCCATGTTTGTTCAGCAGTGATATGTGTGTGTTGCTTAAACTCAACACACAGCTTACAGAGCTAAACTGTGTCTGTATTTTGCTGTTTGTACAGGTTTCTAAAGTTCAAGCCCCAGACTCCTAGCCCCAAACCAAATTCCCTCTCAGGGCTGGAGGATCAGCAAAGTCCTCGAGCTAACCAAGCCGCGCCCTCTCCATTTGATTGGAGCTCTTTCGTCTGTGCAGCTATGAAAGAGGAGAGGTTAAAAACAAACTCCTCTTGTCTAGCCATGACTGAAGCCGAGCAGCAAGAGCTGTGTGAGACCATCAGACATGCTCTGCACTCCCTCAGAAAACACAAGGCAAGTGTGACCTCCAGTCTTTCACAAACACACACGGTGGTACACTGACTCAGTTTTATTCTCTTTAATCCAGCTCAAAAAGCTCATGATGACAACGTATCAGTGTCAGTCACTAAGGTCGGCTTTTTCCTGATCTCTTTTCCAGGGTCCCATTCAGGAGCAACACAAAGAGGTTGCGGCAGTGATCCAACGCTGTTATAAAAGATACAAGCAGGTAGGATCAGACTATTTTGTAAAGAGTCCAACAGCTTTAATAGACTTAATGTAGTCATGTTTGAGTGTTTACAGTGATCCCTCGTTTATCGCGGTAGATGCGTTCCAGACCTGGCCGCGATAGGTGAAAATCCGCGAAGTAGGGACACCATATTTACAGTATTTATTTAACAGGTACGTATTCAGAGTTTTAAAACCCTCCCTTTACATAGAAATTTTTTTTACTTGGTTTTTTATAGTTTTATTACAAAAAGTGCATTTTATGATGAAATTGATGGAAAAAAAACAGGAATTTCTTGATATTTCGCATAGAAAAATACCGCGAATCAGCGAATTTCCCTTGAATAAGGCTCCAAAGAAAAAATCTGCGAAGTCGTGAATCCGCGATAAACGAACCGCGAAGTAGAGAGGGATCACTGTAAATTAATCAAAGGCATGCAGCAGGAGGCAGGGTAGAAGGTTTTACATGTTTAATGACAAAAACAAGTGTGTGTGTGTGGGGGGGGGGGGGGGGGGGGGGGGGGGGTCAAGAAACTCATCAGTGAAAACTGCCAGTGTGGCAGTGAGCTCTAACAAAGGACACGGGGAAATAATAACAAAAGCTAAACTGCTTAAATTGATTTTCAAGGCAGTAAAAAACAACTTAGGTGTGTTCTTGCTGTGTCTTTCTAATTCCATGCTTTCGTTCTTTTTAAACACAGAAACAGTTTTGTTTACCTGTTTTGTAGCTACAGTTTCGCCGACGGCTGCCGGCTTCTTCAGGCTGACGCTGATGGTGGCACGTCACTTCCTTCTCCGTTTATCTGCGGGCAGCAGAGGACGTTGTCGCCCTCTACTGCCCGCTCTCCCCTCTCCGACGATGCAGTCCCATGCGTGGTCCAGCGTGTAAACTCCGTCATCCCTATTCATGGTCCCACATCCACGTCTCCTTATCTCGATTGCTTCCTTGATCCATCTTTTGTGTTTTTGTTGTTCGGTGGTTAATCAGAACATTATATCACCGAGCAAACATAATAACAGAAGAGAGAGACCGTAAACAAGAAGACAAACACATACAACACGCTTTAAAGACCTGCAGATACCCGACATGGGCGATAAACAAAGAAAACAACAAACAAAAACAGAAAGCAAAGAACAACCCAAAAAAAGAACCAGAAACCCAGAAAGACAAGAACCAAAACCAGTGATAACCCTACCATACATCAGAGGCATAACGGAAAAAATAAGAGCAACAATGAAAAAACACAACATAAACACACCAACAAAGCCATACACAACAGTTAGAAACAGACTAGTGCACCCAAAAGACAAAATATCAGCTGGACAAAAATGTGGAGTCATTTACGAAATCCCATGCAAAATATGCAATAAAACATACATAGGAGAAACCGGACGCCAACTCAATACACGAACAATAGAACATAGAAAGGAGTGCGAGAAAGAGGCAAATCGTAAACACACAAGAGCAGCAAAAGAAGAAGCAGAAAGTACAATAAAAAAGTCAGCCGTAACAGATCATTGCTTAAGAGAAAACCATATAATGGACTGGGACAGCACACGGATCATAACCACCGAACAACAGAAATACAAAAGATGGATCAAGGAAGCAATCGAGATAAGGAGACGTGGATGTGGGACCATGAACAGGGACGACAGAGTTTACACGCTGGACCACGCATGGGACTGCATCGTCGGAGAGGGGAGAGCGGGCAGTAGAGGGCGACAACGTCCTCTGCTGCCCGCAGATAAACGGAGAAGGAAGTGACGCGCCACCATCAGCGTCAGCCTGAAGAAGCCGGCAGCCGTCGGCGAAACCGTAGCTACAAACAGGTAAACAAAACTGTTTCTGTGTTTAAAAAGAACGAAAGCATGGAACAGTAAAAAACAATCTTTGCTTTTTAGACATTTTATTTTCATTTCACTCTAAAAACTTTCCTGCACTACTTGAAATAAAGTAAATATTCTTAAATATGATCAAATGTTCTTGTTTGAGTTTAAAAAAAATCTGCCAATGGGGAACGCAAAAGCTGCTCGGCAAAAATTCTTAAAATAAATCTAACGATGGATTATATTGTTAGAATTTTTGCCAAGCAGCTTTTGCTTTCCCCATTGGCAGATTTGTATTTTTTACTCAAAACAAGAACATGTTTATCATTTTTAGGAATGTTTACATTATTTCAAGTATTTACCATATAGGAAATGTTTTTCTTTTCAGACTAAAAAATAAGATAACCTTTCTCACAACATGGCTTTCCATATTTTGGTTCTTTTCTACACACGGAGTAATAGAGATTAGTTTTTAACTTCTTCGGCTACTGCTGTCACCTTCACCAGAGCCTTGCTGATGTTGGTGGCATCACTTCCATCTCTGTTTATCTGCAGGCAGAAAAAAACAGCTTTCTTACTTTCTCGAAAATCTGTTTTTGCATTGATTATTTTCATACATCTTTAGATTTAAATATTTGTTTTTGATCAAATAACTACTTTGTAGGTTTTTGAATTAGATTTAGTTTTGGATATAACACATTTGATGATCAAAAAGATAATCTAAGTTAGTTTGATGTTAGCAGTTTTGTTTTAACTGAGGCATCAGTTTAATTATGAGACACCCAACATTTAGGAGATTAAACTGGAAATGAAAATGGTGACACAAGACTTTGCATTTCTGCCCTTTTCTCTCTCAGTATGCACTTTATAAAAGGATGACCTTAGCAGCCATCCTGATCCAGAGTCGTTTCCGGAGTTTCCACGAACAGAGGAAGTTCCGGCAGAGTCGCAGGGCAGCGGTCCTCATCCAGCAATACTACCGCTCCTATAGGCACTCCCTCAGGTACCTCACATTCACACATGGACAACAACTCTCAGGGATTAGGTAAAGGTGAGATGAAGCAACAATGTCTTACACTGGTGTTTTTCCTGTGCTTCCACAGCAGCCTCATAACTAAAAAACAAAACCAGGCTGCTCGCAAGATCTTGAGGTTCCTGCTCCGCTGCCGCCATAGGTGAGGCATCATTCTCCAACACACCCTTAAGCTCTTCCACACACACACACACGGGAATGCTAATAAACACGTGATGCAAACACTGGCCACTAGGATACCTGCACACACTTCACTGGTGCTAATAGTTGGTGTTGTTTTGCTGTTCCTGTGAAGCCCCTTGATGGACCACAGGCCTCTGAACCAGGTGAGTCCCCCCCCTCGCTCCCTCCCTTTTGGAGGCCATTGCCCGTTTGCATGACGGCAGATGGATGGAGGAGGAGGAGTTCCTGGATTATCATCCTTCCCTCCTGCTCTCTTCCTCCCTCCCTCCTTCCCTCCCTCCCTCTGTCTTTTTCTGAGGACTGCCGAATTATGTCAGTAACTGTGCATGACTGACAGACAGAGGAGTCTTCTTGGGGGCATGTTCTGACTGTTATCACCACGGGACTCTGAGGGTTGCTTGGCCTGCCTGTTATAGCGTGCGCCTCAATGGGTGGGGAAGATAACAGGACTGTGTGTGCTTGTATGTGAAGGATGGGGATTTAAAGAGGCTTGCTGAAAAACTGTTCGGTTTCTCTGGTTTGCCTTTAGATGGAAAAAAAATGACAAAAAGACAAAAACACAAACAAAAGCTGACATGAGTCTGTCTCTGATGGTGTGTTTAATGTGTGTTTGGTTTTCCTCAGGGCCAGAGAGCAGAGAAAGGCCAGGGGTCCTGAGCCCATCAGCAGGCCCTGCACACAGCCCCCTCAGCCTGTGAGCAATCTATTCCCCCTCCTCCTCCCTAAACCCCATCCTTTCCCCAAATCCTAATTCTCTTTCCCACTTCTTCCCTTCTCCCTCCCACATCCCTGCCCTCTCCTCTCTAGAGGAAAAAAAACTCTTCCCAGACAGACTGAGGACAGGATAGGTGTCCATCATGGCAGCTCAGACAGACAGACTGCTGGGCAGAGCCCAGGAACCCGGCTCTGCCCACAGCACTGATCCTCCTCCACAGTTTAACTGGGGAGGTCATCACATTAACCTCATGGCATTCTTTGCACTCTTCATGGGTATGTTTCTTTGCAAAAGCAAGATGACGAGTCAGACAAGAAAAAAAATGAATAAACAAACGGGAGGAAGTGCCTGTGGACGACGTCCCGCTGTTGAAGGCGGCAGCTGGGTGTGCTGAAATGCTCTGGTGAAGAACAAAAGCTGGCTCAAGAGAAAGGCTACGTCGACATGCAGAAGAAAAAAAAACACAATACCCGGCGTGTTTTGTATCCAAACAGATCTGTGAAAGAAAAAAAAAAGAAAATATAAACCAAAAAAGCTCACTTCTATGTTGCATTTGCATGCAAGGTTTTTTCCGCTTATTCCTCCTCTCCATCATCCTGCAGAGCTACAGTGGCAAAAATCATCAGTACTTCACAATATCACCAAGCACTGACTCACAGGCTTACAAACCTACTAGTCACCCAATCAAAAAAAAGGGGAGGAACTGCACTTGAATGTAAGAGGAGCATTGTTAGGAAAGGGGGAAGTGGTCTGAATAACGATGTCTTAATTTGCTACATGGACTTTGTATGAAGTCGTTCTTAGAGGCAGCACTTTGCTCGCCCGACGTGGTGTGTCCGTGTTCGTTCAATTCGATGCATGTGTTTGAGCTATGAGCTCCTGCATGCTTGCCAAACTGCTTTAGTGTTGTTTCTTTTTGTATTTCTATGTGTAGTTGTGTCTCATGTCTTCATCAAACTATCCTTGCCCTGTGTAATGTGAACTGTGTAAGGACAAACGACTTATTTTGGGTGCTTAATTTAATTAATCAATTTATTTAAGGGTCTAATTATTTCTTTAACTGGCTCAAGAGTGGTTCAGCTCGAGGCTGGTATTTCTCTCCCCCCGTGTGATAAAATACGACATGTTCCAACGGTTAAATGTCTCTGTTAATTTGTTCTGCGTGAACCTCCAAATGCTGACTGTGGTTTTGAGGAGATAGTCACATACCATTGCCTTGACTTCTTCTTGACACTGAGAGGTCTCTATGCTTGCTCTGTACAGGACATGGGTCCTATACCTGCCCCTATAAAGGGCACTGGTCCCCATATTATTAGCCCATATGGGCAATCAAATCCATATTTTGGACTATTGCATATTTCTGTATATAAATTGACGAGGTAAGGGGATACAAGGACCCTGAAACTTTTTCATAAGAGGACTGTATTTAAGATTATAAATTATTTTAATCCCGTAAACAAGAGACCTGGGTACACAGGATGGCTGTATTGCTTGTAAATAATGTAGATATAACAAAGCGGAGTCATGATAATGCATGAGATTTAAGACAAAGAAACAGCTAAAAGAACACGGTAGTGGCTATGGACTGTGAGAGGATTTTAACCGCTTCACTTTGAGAGTATCCAGCATTAAGTGTTACCGAAAAGAACATTTTTGTTAAAGCATGCAAACGAAAACGCTAATGTTAGAACTATAAGTGGGAAAACAAAGTATGCTGAAACCACGATCTTTCAGACTAAACATTTAAACTTTGTGTTTTTGTTTCATGGCTAGCAAAAATTAAAAACCCTTTTTGCCAGTAGTGCCAATTTATTATGAATGCTATTTTTGCCTAACAATACAGTATGTTATGTTGGGGAAACTTACAACCCAAAACGTTATCCGTTAGACGCACAGAAGCAGCGCACACTGATGATAGACCGAGGAGGCTCGTGCTAGCTGAACCGTAGACCTGCAAGCTCTGAAGTTTGTTTCAGGCAGACTTACTCATGGAAGACGATTGTGTTGATGCAAGTATATTTTTAAAATAAATGGCGCTACGAGTGATGATGACTCTGAAGTTTAAATGGGAAAGTGGCGACTGGTGACCCCCGTAGAGGAGAAGAGGGTGCTGCATCCTTTTACAGCGTGGTTGTGTTTCAGCAACATCCTGGCTTTTATTAAGACCATCAGTCGTGCGGATCCAGCCTGGCCTCCAGTCACAGCTTTCCATCTCCAAACAGAATGTCTCTTACCCACTTTTTAATGTTTCGTTTGGTGGATTTTTGTTTGATTTTCACCTCATTGTCACTGCCATAAATATAAAACGTGTACTTTAGACATCTGGAAAGCTGTTTAGAAAGTGCCTGCTCAACAACAGAAAACTAATATCAGGAAATGATCTATTGTACATTCTCCGAGACGTTCCCAGTTATCTGTTTTATTTTCCTAAATTGTGTGTTCACAAATGGAGTTGACAGTGTTGATTTGATTCTATGTTAGGAGCCCTGATTTGTCTGGAATGAATGGATGCTCGTGGCCTGATTGATGCTGTGTGTAATCAAAAAAAAAAGACAGTATCATTGTACGCCTCCGTGTGTATTTAGGAGTTGTGGAGGAAGAAAATTCTGCTTCTGTGTATGAAAGGTACCTTGGCGATTCTGTTCACAGCATCACTGTTGGATGGGACTGCATGTTTTCTGTTGAGTTTTGCCCCTAGATGAGACATTTTGCAGCGTTGAAATGAAACTCATCCTAACTAAAAACCCTCCATCAAGTTTATTTCTTTGCCTTGTTTCTGCCACTCGCAGATGTTGCACCACCATGCATACTTCCTCAAACATAAATGTACACAGTTCTGCACACACACAAAAGTGACCACCCTCTTTCTCTCGTGTGCTTTTGTCTATGGGAACAAAGAAATCTCTCCCTTAGATTTTACTCAGGGTTGAACAACAGGGAGACGGTGTGCAAAACCCGCTGGCACATCTGGTTGACTGTGTACATTTTGCAGGGAAGTGTGCATGTGCACATACCTAGGGATAGTCCAGTTCAGTATTTAACATCTACAGCTTTTAATGGGTTCGTGTTTGACACATACTTTCTAAAATCCCAGTTTTTATTTAGCACAGCAGCAAATCTGTTTACTGGATCAAAAAGGAAAAAAAGAGCTCCAAATTCTTTGTAGAATTTTGCCTAAATTTGATTTGAAGTAATAAAAAATATATTTATACAGTTCCTCTTACCTTGAACACACAAGATCCCTCATGTGGGCATTTTTTAATAATGTAAAAATAGATGATAAAATATCAAAGAGATGATAAGATTGTGCTCTACATGTTTTCTGATTATTCATCATACTGAGAGACAGCTGTGGGAAAATCCAGACACTATTTATACACTTAACTTCTCATATCAGTAAAACTAAAGATTTCTTTCTGAACTTCTTTGTATATCGTGCACACACACACACACACACACACACACACACACACACACACACAGGCGTCTAAATGCTCCTCAGCTCATACGACACACACACACAACCTCGGATACAGACTACTCATCTGTGTGTTCACGTTTTTGGAGAGGGTGGTGACTGTGAAACGAGTTTGCAGTTTAGATTCAATAAAAAGTAAGAACTGTTGCCATATTACAGGTGGTAGACATGTGCAGAGATCACCTCTGTTCTTCTAAATCTGCCTAAAAATGACATGTGTAACCTTTCAGGCCTTGTTTCAGGAGAGCGTGGCCAAACACCACATTGCATGCTAGAATGGTAGACCCTTATAGATGATAATCTTTGACTAGACCTCTCCTCCTCTCTCGCCCTCCGTTCTCCCTTTCTCTCTCTCCCTCCATCATCTGCTGTCTCACCACCCTGCCTGCCTGCGGTTGTGTTCTCCATGCCTATCTCAGCTGCTCATTCCTTTATGGTTTTCCTTTTTTGTAGCCTAGTTTGGGATCTTTCTTTGTTTTACAAACATGCATGCACAAGCATCACTAACTTGTTGATGTTTTTAAAAGAATATTTTGTTGCTGAGGCCATGCAAAGTGTTTTCAATATTGCCCTTATATGTGGAATATGTCTTCTGAATGCTTTACATAATTTCTGCTGTAAAATTAAATCAGAATAAAAAGAAAATTTGCACTTTATTTTGCCTGACATTTATTGCTTCGGTGAAATCATCCCAATTATCTATAAAATTGAGTGAGATGTCAAAAAAATGTCATTTAGATTGTTTTCCTTTGTGAAAGTAATTCTTTAAACCTTTCCGTGTGTTATGCATTGATAGTACTTTGAAATGTGTTAAATTTCTGGATAAAAAGGTTTTTGATCAAAATCAGCTGTATTTGCTAGTTCAGGCATTGAAAGGGGAACTAGACAGTTTTCGCTTGCTTTTAGCACCCCCTAGTGTCAATTTCTAGAACCAAAAGCAAAACTTATCTCCTAGCTGTGCTTTTGTCTTTACAGCACCTTAACCTCAGAGGTGAAAGATCTCCCCAGCCTTCATAAGTGTCTACAGGAATGGTTCATCACTAAATTAAACAAATCAGCTGTGTTCATGATCTAAAACATCCAGAAAATGTGCTGGAATCAGACTACAACACCAGGTGTTTCAGCTCCATTTTTTCTAAATCCTATCAGAGCAGCCACCAGACTGAAGTTGCAAGTGGAATATTGAGGCTACAGTGTCTTGCCCAAGGACATGACAGACTCTGATGGAGACTGTGTCTGAACCTGCACATCAGTTACAAGGTGAACTTCTAACCCCTGAGCCACTGTCATCTGAACGAGACGCAGTAAAACTGGCCTACATAGAAAAGTTCCCAGGCAAACCCTCTCAGGACCAAAAAGAACACAAAGGCCCATCTCATCTTTGCCAAAAAACAAAGTGGACTTTTTTTCCCTGTCACATTTGGTTTAAAACAGTGGTCTGGGGATAGGAGCTGGACAACTTGCTATAATTGAAAGAATCAAAAACTACCAAAAAAAAAAATATGAAGAATATTCAAGTGTGACAAAAAAATAACAGAAGATATCTGTAAGGGGGCAATAGCTTTCACAGATCTATCTGTGCATACAACTTTAAACAAAATACTCAGGCGTGTTAGGTCACACATGCACTATCACCAACTAGCACACGTGTGTGTACTGACAAAATGTTAGCATGCATATTATCATTAGATACACTCAACAAACAAGTAACCAGAACTTAAAAAAGAAAGAATTAAAAACTTGAGTTGATCAAACTAAAAGTTATTAGTAGGTGAATATGAAAATTTGAGTAGATGGTATTTTGTAGAAAGTAACTAAATTACAAATAAAGCCATCAAGTTACTTGTTTTGTTAAAACCAACAACATTCACTCAGCACTCAAAACAGTTTCAGCCCAATATCCTCAAACTTGTGAAATCAGTTGAAATGTATCAAGTCAATTTCAGTTACAGTGGTTTAAAAAAAATGTAAGCATGACATTTTTGTAGCAAGGAACACATCTTAGGAGCAGAATTTCACCACACAACAACCTTTGTTGTGTTCAAAGTCAACAATTCATGATCAAAAAGTGTGCATTGTGAAAAATAAAAAAGGGATTTTGGAGAAAAGTTATCCTCGATAAAATCATCCTTTTTGAAGTATGTAAAATCAAGCTACTTTCGTTGGGCAATTACGTGGTTGTTTAGGGCTTCAACTAGAATTTAAAATCTACACCTTTTCTGACAAAGAAAAAAAATCTTCTTTAATGATCATTGTGAAATTTCACTCCACTGTCACAAGATTCTCATGCAATAACACATTAAAAATACCAAATTGGAAACAGTGATCGTAGGTCTACTTAAAACAATAATAGTCAAGTAGCCTTTATTCAAGACTATTTGTAAAGAGACATTGTACAGATAAAATAAAATATGTCAAAATATGAGAGACTGAATAATCATGGGAAATAAAATAAATGGGCCAATAAATGATTTTCACTACGTGCCTTAGTAAATGTGTAAAATTCCCTTTTTCTTTCCCGTCATTCATGAAAGAAATTTTCACAAACTCATCCTGAACGTCTTGCTGATAATGGGAAAGAACCGTAAATAATGCCGCTTCCCTTTTTGAACAATGTTGTTGTCTTACTCACACAAGACTTATTCATATTGTCTGATATAAAATAATGCAAAATATGCATGAAGTTCATAATGTGTCCACATTGCTAAAAAAATAAAGTATGTTTTTCATGTTCAAGCTGAGGGGAAAGAATTACCGTAAACCACGTAAAGAACGGAAATGTCGTAGGAGTCGCAGCTGATATGAGGACGTGGTTTGGTCCGGAGAGAAAAGTGGGTTTCGCTGTTCCGCGAAAAACCGTTTTTAGACATGGAATTCACAATCTTTTAATCAATGTTTGTACATTTTTTAGAACTATGTTATTTAAATAATTAGTAAAATGAGACATTTGCGTGTTTTTGTCCGGGAACCTGGCGCTGTAATGCGGACAAACTCGCCATCGACTGAAGAAACAATGCGGGCCTAGTTAGCACAGAAGGCTAATCGGATAGCTGCTCCGCCAGACTGCAGTGGGATTTAAACCTCGGGCCAAGCTGTGATTTTAAGCTGTTGTCACATCAGAATTCGGTAAGTTACAACCTCTTGTATATTTTGTGTCTTATTTTCCGCTCGGCTGAATATGTCGCTGCTCCATTTGTGTTTAATTTATTGAGTATTTAGAACCTTGTTTGCGGAGAGTTAATCCGCTAGCATCAGCGAGTTGAGTAACCATTTTACTGTTAGTTTCATGCTAACAAAGTGTCAAGCTAACTACGTTTTCTGTCACAATTCGTAACAGTTTGAAATATGTGCGTTCAAAATATGTTTTTTGTTTATCAGACCCTAGCATAAATAAGCAGATATTTTTCATACCCACTTCTTTCACATAATTACTTCTGACGGGCATTTCCGTTTATTCTGGTTATTTCATTCTAACATGATTTTTAAAATTATTTTTATTTTCTATTAATGAAAAATGTTTTTATGTGACAAGGACATATGACATTGATTTAGCTCCGTTTTTCTTAATCATTGCAGACTTGGGCATTTTGAACTTAATAATAATGAAGTCCTATTCTATCCAAGTGAAATATTAATTCCAGTAATGCTTAAGTTATTAAATGTGTTCTTCGGTGAAATACTCAGTTTTTTAAGTTAGATTTTGGTTAAAATATTTGTATTGCTATAATAACGCTTTAGATAGTTAAAGAGCAAGTCACCCTCAAATCAACTTCTGGTAAACTGTATAAATCCGGACTGTGTCTAATCGTGCTTCAGACACATGTAGTCAGTAGTTTAGCACTTTAGTTCATTTTAGTTAAAATTTTAAATTTCTGCCTAAAACTGTCAGTGTTGTGCCATTGTCAGGTAAAAACTCTGCACTGCATTTGCAGGGTTTTTCCTGCATTCAAATTTGCGTGGTGGCCACCTCCAGCTAATTTTGTGCCCCTGTCGGTACAAGATCTGCTCGGGTGCAAAATCGGCTCGGGGTCCGTCGACTGCCGATGACGTCTAAGTAGTTGATTGGCTGAACATGAACCTTACGGAATTACGTAATCACGTTACGTTGGTATCACGTTACGTTGGTATCACGTTACGTTGGTCCAGGCAAATCTTTCTGTTGGAAAGATGGACAACTTTTACAAAGAAACCCATCATTACCTCTTTGAAAATACACTTTTAGCATAGAGCTGCATGTATATTAGGGCTGAACGATTAACTGTGCAATTAAATTGCGATGTGACAAAAGGAGCTTTTCTAATCGCAAAAGCTGCAATTTGGCAGCGAGTGGTTAGCACAATGCTAATATACGTGGAAAAACCCATAGGAATGCTAATGCTAATATCAATTACATTCTTAGAAATTATGAATTAGAAACGTGCCAAATGATTACATTTGGAGTCTAATAGAAAGTAAAACTACCATCAATCAAATAAGTGCAGACAGGTTTTTTAGTAAAGCCAGAAAACTTTTAACTCCAGAGTTTTGGCTATAGCAGCTATGTGCGTACCTGAACTACGCATGGACAAGACGTCAAAAACTAAACACAAAATACTTCAATAAATGGGACACACTTCTTTCCTGCAAATACAATTTCACAGGTGTTGCTAATACCTATGATCCTTCAAGGGATGTGCTCAAAGAGGAGTTCAACATTATGAATACAATATAGTGTTTCATTTTACAAATACCATTATAAACACAAACTTACATCTTAATAAACATTATTTTAATAACGAAACTGCTAAATTCTTTCCAACAGTATAGATTTGTAGTGTATTTTGTCCGCATGGGTTTGCCGTACTTTGACGTCATCGGCAGTCGAAGGACCCCGAGTCAATCTTGCACCCGAGCAGATCTTGTACCGACACCGCCCCAGCCTGATTTCACTCTGCCCCCAGCTATATGGATGTTATTCTAACAACAGTTGCAGCGTAGCGCCACTACGGGGGCTCTGTATCAGCAGCGGTGCACCAAAAAGCACTAAAACCGCTGCAGTAAAAGATCAAAAATTGCTTTTCTCGCTAGTTGGTGCTATTGACGTCCTGATTTCCCCCCGGGCTCTTCCATATCAGAGCAGGACTGTACAGTGCGACGAAAAAAGCTGTCTCTGTGTGTCTGTCTTTTTTTTTAAACGTAGAACTGGTGCAACATCTTTGAATTACTATTTTTCCCAGAACTTTATTGAACAAAAGTAAGTTATGTTTAAGAAAAATGCTTTTTACTGGTGCACAGTGTGGTCATCTGGATACCGTGGAGGAAAATAAAGGAACCAGCAAAGGCACAAAGGCAGAACCGGTCCAAAGTTTGGGATCAAAAGTGCAGCTACACGCAAATTGGCTAATGCTAAAGCTAACGGGTAGCAGTCTCACGATCAAGTGGCGCACAGAAAAATATATGATGATGGTAAAACTAAGAAAGACTAGACTCTACAAGAGGATGAAAAGTCCCCACCTTCCTGTTTATGGATGAGAACCGCTACTCGGCAAGCCATTGTAGTATATAATTCACAAATGCTTCTATCTTTGAACATAATTTGAACTGGATTATTGCCAACCCGTACATAATAGACATGACACCATTACATTGTTAGCAGCAGAAATTAAATGTTATTACCATTTCCAATACAAATGCATGTTATTGAAATGCATTATATTTTACTGGATATATTTGTGTAATTTTGACTAAGATGAGTGTTAATAAAATGTTACTGAAATGTAGGTCAAATTTTTACAAATTTTTAACTGTAAATATCAGATGGGGAAAAAGGGAACTAAACACCAATCTAATGCATATTATTGAGCCTTTTATTATAAGTCTGTTATTTCAGCCTGATAATTTTTTTGTTTTATCTCATATTTTTTTATTTTTTTAGCAGCAAACCAGTTTTGTTTCGCTTGAAACTAGGGCTGCATAATATATCGAAAAATTATCGTCATCGGGATAACAGGACATGCAATAGGCCCATCGCAAAACACGTCAAAAACAGTGATAAATGTTTGGTTCAAACATTTCCATCCGTGTCATACATCAACTTTTTGTAAACCAGCTCTGTTTTTTACGCGGAAGTATTATCTGACCAATCAAATGTAGCTCTTCTGATATGTGGCCAATCAGATGGGTCCGTTCACGTAATACGCCCGCCCCCTGCGTAGACCTTTAGGATGGAAAGCAACACCCGAACTGAGTTAGCGGCGCCGTTCCCTTGTTCGTCATGCTGGCTCAGAGCAACAAACGCACTTCGTGCAGAGGTTTCTGGAATCAGCGCCGCTTTCAAACGTGAATGTGAGTCCGCTCGGTGTCGTTAATCATTTTTACCGGGCTGACTGACACGTGCCGGTGAACCAACCAACCCACCTTCATGTCACTACTGTTCCACCGGGTGGTGATGTTAGCCCCAGGCTCCGGTTAGCTTCCAGCTAAAAGGCTACAGCACTCTCCTCCCAGTCCCACCCTGGAAAAGTTCCCCCACACATTAAAGTGCTTTTTCATTTATGAGCTTTTATAACCTTGTTAATCAGGATAGTTGATTTGCTGCTGCACATAAACTGTCAGTCAGAAGCTCTGCTAGCCGGTTATCTTAAGAGGAGCTAGTTCAATTTGTTATCAGAATCATAGTTGCAGTTTCATCATCTGAGCTGCTTTTTAAGATCTAGGTAAACTTGTTCAATTTGGGGTCAAAAATAAACGTTTTCATATATTTTCCATGTAGTTTTTTTCCAGTTCCTCTTCTGAAAGGTAGACAATTGTTTTTCTCTTTCCCTCAGAAAATCTTAATATTCTCCTAGTTTGGCCCAGCACAGTTCACTTCCCAATAGCAGCAACAGCCTTATATCATAACCACATAAGTGGAGAAAATGTTCAGTAGCAATGAGAGAATTTGCTGTTGCATTTAAGTGATGTTAACTATTATTTAACATTTAAACTTACTTTCAGATATTTTTATTATTCAAAAAACCCTGGTAAGGGATGTTTTTCTGTATTTGGAGCATCAGAAAAAGTTTTATGGTGGTGGTGATTGTTTTAAAGTCACTGAGAAACTGCATGCATGCAGTTTGTTGTTTTGCTGCTAATACAGTAGCAGGTGCAGCTGCATGTTTTTTCAATAAAAATGTTATGTTGTAATTAGGGCTGCACGATATCAGGAAAACCTGCGATATTCGATAACGATTAATTGCAATGACAATATTACTTGCGATAAATAAAAACTTAACTCAGGAACAAAAATAATCAGAAACAAGGAAATAAAAAAAATCATAAAAATGAGACGAGCAAATGATGTGAGGAAAGAAACAAGAAAAGGCAATCAGTGGATCCCGGGAAAAGCAGAATCGGGTGAAAGAGCAGAACTAAGCTAACTCAGGTGTTTGCTAACCATCACAATTAAGTGCTGTCCACCTCTGGTGCAGGACTCTAACCTATGATAACCCTTCCAACTGGCCAAATGGGTGAAGAGCTCTATTTGATTTGTTATAAAACATCATGCTTCCGTTTGATTGACAGAATGCATTATGTGTAGCAAACATTTGAGCTGACCATTCATTGTGATATTTATCTGTTCTTTGCGATATGCATATTGCGCATGCTGATATCGCGATAACGATACATTTACGATATATTGTGCAGCCCTACTTGTAATGGAATTCATGCATTAGTTTTTGTTTGCTTTGAACCCAGAGCAGACGTCACACGCCAGACAACATCAACACTGCATACTTTAGTATTTGTTCATTTATCGCAAGTAATATCGATATCGCAATATTAAGCACTGTTATCGAATATCGCAGGTTTTCCTAATATCGTGCAACCCTACTTGAAACTTTGTCAAATGGAATATTCAATTAATCAACAGAAGCTTAGATTAGAACACTTAATGAAAAAATAATTTGCCTTTAAAAAAGTGAGGCAGTTGAATGCACAGAGTACGCATGTGCTGGCGCATGGTCAGGATGGTACCACCTGAACCTCCATTTGAGCCAGGAAAAACCCTGATTTGAATAAAAAATCTGCCATCGCTATTGGCTAAGAGGTACACTAGAACCTTAGCTGGTACCATATGATGTCACAGTGTGTGTGTGTGTGTGTGTTAGGGATGCAACGATACCACTTATTTCCAAACCGATACGATACCGATACTTGGATCTGAATATTCGCCGATACCGATTACGATACCTACACTTCTACCACACAAAACATGCAATGATTTGGAATACAGATTTTATTTTCTTCTCTGCTTTCAACAGGAAAAGACTGTGAGGTAGATAAAAAGTAAAATATATGGATAGAAATCATCATAAAACTAAAATATTAGGTGAACAGAAATGACAAGTTACAGTGAAGCCATTTTCAAGCAACTGCATTGGTATCGGTCAACTTTTACCGTTACCAGTATCATATCGGTATCTGCACCGATACCAGTATCGGTATATTTGCATCCGTAGTGTGTGTGTGTGTGTGTGTGTGTGTGTGTGTGTGTGTGTGTGTGTGTGTGTGTGTGTGTGTGTGTGTGTGTGTGTGTTAGCGGCTCTGCCCTCGGTCTGCTAGGCAACAGGCAACAGCATTTGTTACATTTTTCAAACTGGGAGTGGAGTAATACTCACGTAGGGGGTGACTTGCTCTTTAAACAAGTACTCCAGTTATTACTAAAAATATTTCTCTTTGAATTTTTTATGTAATTTGTTAGGTTCTCTACTTGAGTTGTTTATATCTTATGGGTTGTCTCTAGTTTTGTTTAATGTAATATTTATTTATTTTTGCAGCAATGAGTTCACAGCTACAAGTCTTCTCTCCCCCCTCCGTCTCCTCCAGTGCCTTTTGTCGCGTTAAGAAGTTCAAGGTGGAGAGCAACGTTTGGGATGTATCCACCACAGATGCGTACGGTTCCATAGCTGGCCAGTCAGCATACGCATTTACCCCCGCCATGGCTGTGCCTCCCTTTGCACCATCTCTTGTTTTCCCCCCTGCAGCATCTGGCACCAGGGGTCAAGTGGTGGTGCGTGCAGCTGATAGCACGGGTAGTCTTCCTCGTGGATCTAGTCGACGTGTCGCCGAGCAGGCCGCCACGTCTCACAATCATGACACGTCCTCTGAGACAAGGGCCCAAAGACATGGGCACAAGAGGAAGATAGAGGAAGCCAGCGAAGGCAGTGGGAGTGGTTGTGGCAGTGTCCAGATACTGGAGGAGCTCTCAGCTCCTGCAGCGACTTACTCCACTCGTACGGGTGGTGGAGGAGGGGGCACGGGTCAGTCAATACCTCACTCTGCACCAACCACAAAGAGCAGCAGCTCCGTTGGTGAGGGGGATTATCAGCTTGTGCAGCATGAGATCCTCTGCTCCATGTCCTCCAGCTATGAAGTCCTGGAGTTCCTGGGAAGGGGCACATTTGGACAAGTGGCCAAGTGTTGGAAAAGGGGTACCAATGAGATTGTGGCAATCAAAATCTTGAAAAATCATCCTTCGTATGCTCGTCAAGGCCAAATTGAGGTAAACGGCAAATTAAAAAATTAGATATATATATATTTTTTTTTTTTTTTTTTTTTCTGATGTTTACCTCTTTAAAATGCTGTCAGAGAATAAGTTCCATTTAAAATTTAGCTCCAAACTGGGTCACAAGAGCATGTGTTGTCATCAGACTGTTGAGATTTACCCAAGGATTTCTAGTTGACTACAAGTATTTTCGGTTTTACTTCATACAGCCAGTTCATTGACTTTATAAGTGGAAATTATCTGCCATCAGTCTTAGAGCGTTATGTGGCTTATGCAAATTCCATTTTTCTTGCAGATGCTTCTTTCTGGCTGGTTAGGACATTCATTTATTTTTCACTTTACTACAATTTTTAGCACGTTTTTAAAAAGTCCCGTTATTTGCTGTTGAATTAGTTTCGTAGTTTTCTGATAGAAAACGGATTTAATCAGCATAAGAAATTTTCATTGAAGCTTTCTTTTTTTTTCGACAGGTGGGCATCCTGAACCGACTGAGTGCAGAGAATGCAGACGAGTACAATTTTGTGCGCTCATATGAATGCTTCCAACACAAGGGCCATACCTGCTTAGTGTTTGAAATGCTGGAGCAGAATCTGTATGACTTTCTGAAGCACAGCAAGTTCAGCCCGCTCCCCCTACGGCACATCCGACCCATCCTGCAGCAGGTTGGAGCGAGGCATGAGCTCACTCTTGTTTTTAGCTGTGGTATTTCTGCCAGACTCATTTGTGTTTGCATCTGTAGGTGGCCACAGCCTTGATGAAACTGAAGAGCCTGGGACTGATTCACGCAGATCTGAAACCTGAAAACATCATGTTGGTAGACCCCATCAGACAGCCTTACAGGGTGAAGGTTATTGACTTTGGCTCGGCAAGCCACGTGTCCAAAGCAGTTTGTTCAACCTATCTGCAGTCCCGCTACTACAGGTAGGTGGCTTGAAATGGGTCTCTGTGCGGTTATTAATGCATTTGTAGTTTTATGACGTATTTCTGTTAGTTGTAATCATTCTAGTTCTGTTAAAAAAAAATCTGTTGCACTTTGCTGTGCAGAGCTCCGGAGATCATTTTGGGCCTCCCATTCTGCGAGGCCATCGACATGTGGTCCTTAGGCTGTGTGATTGCTGAGCTGTTTCTGGGTTGGCCTCTCTACCCTGGAGCTTCAGAGTATGACCAGGTCAGTGCTGAAGATTATGTTTCCAAGCTCTTTGGTGCTTAAATAACTTAATGCTAGGCTGGAAGAGATAAACACAATGAGATTTAGAGCAATTACCAGCGTTGGTCAAAGAAGCAACCAGTTTTCTCAAAAATAAATGCTGCCTGTGTCCAGATCCGTTACATTTCTCAGACCCAAGGTTTGCCGGCTGAGTACCTGCTGAGTGCCGGCACTAAAACCAGCCGCTTCTTCCATCGAGGCCCCGACTCTAGTTACCCCCTCTGGAGGCTCAAGGTAAATGACACACGAGGGAATATTAAAGGGAAAAATCATTTAGCAATTAAAGATAACCAGATATCTTATCCTTTTATCAGACCCCATCAGAGCATGAAATTGAGATGGGCATCAAATCGAAGGAGGCCCGAAAGTACATCTTCAACTGTCTGGATGATATGATGCAGGTAGATAACCAAACTGGAGTATGTTAAGTATCCAGTGATCACCCCACCCATTTTCTTTCATGTGACAGTTTTGTTATTTTGTGTATTTCAGGTCAATATGTCTTCTCACTTGGAGGGAACAGACATGCTGGCTGAGAAGGCTGACAGACGAGAGTTTATAGACCTCCTAAAGCGAATGCTTCGTCTCGATGCTGACAAAAGAATCACACCTACTAAAACTCTGGGTCACCCCTTTGTCACTATGAGCCACCTAATGGATTATCCCCACAGTTCCCAGTAAGTTTACAGCAGGACAAACCCGTTTTGGGAATGCATTTGTTTTTAATGTAACTGCTAAAATGTAATTTGATCTTTTGCAGCGTGAAATCGTGCTTCCAGAACATGGAAATTTGCAAGCGCAGAAGCTCGTATGACAACAGCAAATCCCTGTACTCCAACAACGCTGTCCCCAGTGCTGCAACTGGGAACCTCACAGTTACCTTCAGTAGCCAACTTAACCAGCATAACCAGGTGTGATCTTTGGTTCCACAATGAAGGGTGTACTTAAGTTCAGAACAGGTTATTGAAGAAATGCAATTTTACTCACAATTCGTAAACCTTGATCTCAAATCCCAACATTTAGTGCCCAGGTGACCCAACCCCGAAGCAGATTTTCATCTATTTCTGAAACAACTCCTCTAAATTCTGTGGCAGTTGATGGAAAATTAAGAATGTTCTGATCAATCGACCAAGATCTGCGTGAAAGAAAAAAAAGTCCTCTTCAAATATCGATCAACACCATCATACCAGCCGATCACCTGTCGCTCATACTTACTTTGTAGCAGGCTGAGGCCCTGTGTGCGGCATCGCATGTCCCTCAGCATCATCCAGCTAAAGCTCTGATTTCCCTCCCTTTCCTTCTCTTGCACGCAGCGGCAACAATATAAACAAACGTGTCTGCCGAACTTCAACTCCACTTGTTAGAGTAATGTAAATGTACAGGGGAAGCTCGTTAAGATGGGTCAACAGCAGATTTATTACAACTTTAAAACGACTATTTTGGTGCCATATGTGCGAGAATCACAACATTAGGAAATTGTCGCGGTACTTGGTGCAAGAACAAACAAATGATCAGCAAAAAATTAGAATTAATAAACACAGTGAAGTGATGATGATGGTATAGGGAATCGATAATTAGAGAAGCAGCTACTACATACAAGTACATTATAACTAAATAGAAGCTGTATGGCCAATGCTTGTGATCGGTATTGGTGATCAGCAGCAACAAACCTGATCAGTGCTTCCCTAATAGAAATATTTACTTTACAAACCTTGAAGGCTACAAGCAAAGTTGCATCAGGTATTTTGGGGAAAGTATTGAGAAATTCCTGCCAAACTCCTGACGCACTTGAGGCATTACATTTAGCTGTTGTTGGTGATTTTTACTCATGCAAAGATTAATATAAATCACTATGTTTTTCAGAGTGGAGCTGGTTTAGGATTTTCAGCCTAGCTGTTAGCTCATCATTCCTGAAGGAGCAGAGCAAAGCCTAACAACAAATAACTTGTACATAAAAATGTGAATAAAAACACCTTTACCACAGTTCCCCTGGGCCTGAGCAGCGTGTTGAAGTATAAACAAAAGTAAAGGACAGACTCACGAGCTTGCAGATATGTATTTGGACCTGTAATATGGCCACTCTTAATCAGTTCTGTTGTCTAAACAGGCGCCTTCTGCGGGGGGTGCGGTGCCTTTGTTGAACTACCAGCCAGCTCTCTACCAGCAGGCCACCATCAACATTCCTGGGCTGGCTCAGCAGAGCGTCCCGATTCCAACGCGCCCTGCTGGGCTCTGTAGCCAGACAGAACCCTTTCAGCAGACCCTCATCGTGTGTCCTCCCTCCACTATCCAAGGTAAAGGGAAGCTTGGATTCAGACAACTGTTTTAGATTTAAACTCATCTTATTGGAAGCCTTTGGTCTGAGACCTAGGAAGCAGGGTTCATCTGTGATGGCATAACTTTTAAAGCAGTTAACATTAAAGTTTTACCATAAAACTTAACACTCATTTGTTTGTTTTCTCTCTCCAGGGCTTCAACCATCCAGCAAGAATTCCGGTTTCCCAGTGAGGGTGGAGAACTCTGTACCCATAGTACCTCAGAACCAGTCTGCTCAGTCGCTGCAGATCCAGCCAAGTATGCTCACTCAGGTAAGCGCCTGTTAGGTGTGTCTGTGCGGAGTTTGCAGTAGCTCATTAGTGGAATCCCTTATTAGACGTTTGGGAGCACGCTCCAACTCTTTCTCATGTGGCAGTTTCACATCTGGGCCAGCACAGACCCGACTGCGTAGCTTTTGAACTGTTCACATCTAGGTGGCCATGCATTTTCCCATGCTCAGCCGTAGGTTTTTTGCCTCATACCAAGGCGCTCTTCATCGGGTTGAACTGGTCCTACACACCCACTGCCAGCTGATTGGCTGGCTCAAATTTATGCCTTCAACTGGGGGGAGCCTCCGATTGGCAGATGGAATGAAACAGTGGGGAGCCTCACGCATGCGAGATTCATTAACACTCTGGATACTGAGAAGTAAGCGTCCCCCCTGCCTGAATCTGCGGCAGCTTTGTCTTTCTCTGCTGTGAGGAACACGCATACACACACACGCTCACAGCTGCCTTTATTTAAGGGAGACACCACTGAGTTTTCCGTGTGTTTTGCCCTGCCCACATGCTCAGAGATTTACCCGTTCCTGTGAAGTATGTGTGAACAAACCCTACTGGTGCTGGACCCAGACCCATGCCACCCAGCCCGCTCCGTGCTGGCCCAGATGTGAAACTGCCATTTTTTTCTCCTTTTGTTGTTCATTATTAAAAACCTGTCTTCCAGACACTGGCTTTACTTGAGGATTTAGCAGACTTGTTTTGATTCAAACTTTAATTTAGGTCTAACGGTGTTGCTCTCGTGAGCTGGTCAAAATTGCTAACACACAAATTTTTGTTTATTATTGCAGAGCTGAGTGTAGCTTGTTTTTATTCCAAAGTCCTCTTCTTTTTTTTGCATGTGCTTATTCACCGTGTTGGTTCCTTCACTCTAAATGCGCAGAAACATCAGATCAATAGACTTTAAAGCTAAATTTGGCACCTTCTCAGACCCTTTCTGCCACTTGAATTCAGGGAAGCCTTGCAGGAAGGACTTGTGCTACCCGTCCAGCTGCCAAACAGGTGGACGTTATGGCAGTGCATTATTGTAATAATGGCAGTAAATGTGCCTATTTGTTGCAAAAGACTTTCCAACAGTTTAGCGAATGTTTGCGAGAACAAATAACAGCTGATAGAGGTAAATGTGAAGGATGTTTTATCGCATCCAGTGAACTTATAAATGCAGGCAAAACATTTGAGTTTCATTAAGCGGTTTCCTTTCTGTTTGTTGTGGCTTTTTGCTTTCAGTTAAATGGATTTTTCAAACGTGATGAAAAATGTCTGGCGGTCAGGTGTCTGGCTGACCCGCGTTGTCCATCTGTCATACAGCTGCTTGTTTGTTCTGTCCCTCAAATGACCGCTGCTATGAAAGACGCAGCTTTTAAACATAACCTAACGCTGCCATCAATTATCCTCCCCCCTCCTTCAGGGTTCCTGCACGCCCCTGATGGTGGCCACCTTGCACCCACCCCCAGCAGGCATAGCCCCCCAGTATTCTCTGCCCCTCGGGCTGGGAGCTGGGGTGGGTCGGCCCACCCTCCTGGAGCACACAGCCACAGTGCTGGTAAAGCAATGATGACTTGTCGTGAAGGAAGACACGCAGTCCCTTCTACCACTAATGACGCCATCTCTCTCCTTCCCTCTCTCGTCCTCTGTCTCCATTTGCAAGTTTCCTGTTCCTTCTATGCCACACGTTGTATGGGGCTAGTCTGTCTTTCACACATCAAAGTCTCACCCCTTCTCCTGTGGACTTGTCACAGTTGTCAGAGTCATGGTTGGTCCATGTAAATAAATGATCTGGCATCTCGTTTAACCTTTATATTTATCTTTATACATCCAAAGTGTGACATTAAAGCTCCATCTACTAAATTTTACACTCTCTTCCTGTTCCAAAGGACCCCCCCACCACCATATCATTCGCTCATTTTCATTCCCCAGTTCCCCCCCTCATAGATGTGCTCAGGGCATGGAGCGCATGTTGCTGCGTTGGTCTGCGCTTTGCTTGCAGCTTCTTTTTGTGCTGTCCTCCCTTGATGTCAGCCATGGAGGTAGCAGCTACAGTCCATTGAAAGCTCTCCTCGACCTCCTGCCCGACTCTGACACACATCTTCTGTTTCAGCCCCAGAACATGTGGCATGCCTTTTTTCCAGCAGATTATTTGGCATCAGGGAACTAAACTAATCCATGTATCTTCTTTAGCAGGCGCCATGGGTCTGTGTCTCACTCATCTGTTTTTCTGATCTGACCGTTTACAGAGCTTTGTTGTTTGTGCTTTGCATGGTTTCATCTCGTGGATTTGTTGCAGACCGATGCTGTGATTGAGGAATGGCTTGGGGAACGTTGCTCGCTTTTCTAGCTTTGTGCTTTTGCCTGTGTAGGAAACTGGCGACTGGCTTACCTCTTTGTATCGAGTCTGGATTTATTTCTCAGCATGTCTAAATGAGTCTGACCCACATCTGCATTCAGACTTTTAAAATATATCTCCTTTAATTCATAAATGGCTCTGTGTTTGTTACGTCTACTCAGGTGTGTCTGTGTCCTGTTTTTCTCAGCAGGCCTGGCCAACTGGTGCCCAACAAATCCTCATACCGTCGTCATGGCAGCAAGTCCCAGGTGTGGCCATCCACAGCTCAGCCCATCAGTCAAACGTCACCGGATCCCCCCTGGAAGAGGTTCACTCGAACGCAGCCATGCAGCAAGGACACAGTTTGCGGTGGGTTATTTGACCATTGCAGTCAGGACAAATTGAGGAGTGCGCACGCACGCTCGCTCTGTTGCTCTCTCTCTCGCTCTCTCACACAGGTCCTGTAATTGATCCTTTTTTATAAATTCTTCATTTGACAAAAAGAAAATTTGACATCGAGTCAATCATTTTAGTATGTTTGAATGACAAAGACCACTGAGAAACCATCTTTTACTTTTTTTTTTAAGACAATCAGGCAGGCTAAACATGAAAGTAGTCTTCTACACCTATCCTGCATTAGCCGTTAATGGAAAATAGACGGGACAACGCTCTGATCAGGAAAAAAACACACGGACCCATGTCGATTTCTTTAAATCGGCATTCGTGGACTCGCCCATCTTGGCTCCCAACAGGGAAAGTTGTTGTTTATTTTAGCTTCTAGGAAAGAACAGAGAACGTCTTTGCTAATAGACGCTAACCATTAGCATTAGCAACTCCACAACATGGCAGAACACAGAACTGTGTGTGTGTCTCTCTGTCTGTCACAGGCAGTGGTAGTCATGTTGCTGTTGGCCAATTAGATGCGAGATGTCCGTACATCTGCGGCTAACTTCTACATCCTGAAACAGGAGCACCAGAGGTTTTTCACCACAGATAATGATTTACAAGGCATCAGTTTATACTATACAAAAGTATTAATGTGTTAATGAGAGCTATAAAGCTCATTTTGTTTCTCACAATGTCTCTCAGATGTCATTTTTGTTTCATCAACCACCCTGAGCATCTGCAAATAGATTCTGGATCTTTTTCAAAGACTGCCTGTAGACCAGAGCTGAATGAAATTGTGATGAAAGAAACTGATCTGTAAAAAATTAAAGCAGAAAGAACAAAACAAAAAACTTTGGTGGGATTCATGCACTCCCTTAGATTCTTCATAATTGTTCTCTTCTTTGTTGCTATTTTGTACAGAGCGCTAATGTATCAAACTCTTTGGCCCCGACAGGAACTTGACCCAAACCAGGACGCAGCAAGAGAGAAAGAAAGCTAAAGCCAGATGTGGAGAGAACCGAAACAGGTTTGTGCGCCTTAAAGCGTTTCCTCTTCGTTAACGAGGCTTAACATCAACTGTTCCTGCTTTCTTAAAAACCTTTAACTAAATTAGCTGCCTAAACCACTGATATTGGCTTTTGCTCTTTACCGACCTTCTGTGGTCTTTGTGCCAAGTCTGCGGCTTACTAAAGCTTGTATGTAAAACTCTGTTGGTCATTCAGAGGCTTTTACCAGTTCAAGCATGCAGCAAGATAACTAACTCATTGGATTAGAGTTTAAAGTGTTTTTGTAAAAATAAAGAATGCTTGCTACAGTTTTTTTAGCACCTTTCAAGCTAAAAATCATGAGCACAATAAAACACTTGGATAAGTACGATAAAAATAAAATGCCAATTTAAAAAAAATAAAATAAAATCAGATGGGCTAAATAATTTATTTCAGGCCTCAGAAGAAAGTATAACTATGTAAAATAAAATATACCTTCCATAATGAAGCTCATCAGTTAATCCTGTTACACCAGACAGCTGCTGGCCCAAAATGCAACAGAAGAACTAGACAGTATTAATTAACAATAATGTTTAACTTAAATGCTGAAAACTTCCATTTACTATAAGGAAGAATTTCTAAAAGAATGATAAAGGTTGTATTAAATCACATGTGTCAGAGTCAAGGCCTGGCCCGCGGAGCATTTTTATGTGGCCCGCGAGATAAATATCAAAAATATATTAAAACTGGCCCGCTGGCCGATTTTACCTCAAAGACTTCAACATGATGCTTTGTGGCGTTAGCGCGGAGCCGACGCGCCCCCTCCTTTGTGTTTTTTCCAGCGTCTGCTGCCGGTGTCTGCAGCTCCGCTGTCTCGGACAAACTAAACACTCCTCTCACTCAGCGCCGAGTTCACTCAGCTATTTTCTGACGTTGAAGCCCAGAAACGGAGATTCTAGCCGCTCAGTAATGTGTTCACGACTGAAAGAGAACATTTTCCAACTAACGTCCAGACAGAGCTGATATAACTCCAGCGAGCAGCGACACGCTCAAACCAGCACGACTCTGTGGTTGATGTCGTTGTGTTTCCTCCCCGACACATAACAACGTGGTAAAGTTGCTCAGACATGTTCATCAGCACAAACCTATGTGAGCGCCTGTTGTCATCTAATGTTGTTATTATTATGATGAAGATGAACAAAACAACAGGAGTCTCCTCCTCAGCTCAGCTCAACCCCATGATGCAGGTATCTGGCTGGAACAGGTGAGCATCACAGTAAACCAGTGGAGCAAACTGAGCTTTAAATATGTTGGTTTTATGCTCTTTTTCTGCTCCAAAACATGAAAGTTAACAGGTGAGATGTTGCATTTTCATTTAAGATAAAATATCTTTATTTTGTTGTTGGCCCGTGAGAAAAGATTTAACCTACAGTAAACAGGAAGTGGAAAGGCTGCAGATAGATGAATAGAATAGAAAATCCCTTTATTGTTCCTCAGTGGGGAAAGCTAGACGTCACAGCAGCGATGACACTTATTACAGGAGAAAAAAAGGAGAGTAAAAAAATAAGAAAAATGAATAAACAAGAAAACATAAATCCTGAATAGATTTAAAAAATGCTGTTTATACCACAAGTAATGAATACCACTGATGCCTTTTATTTAAAATTGACTTGCACGTGTGTCATTTGGTTATTCCACATTCAGTGTTAATGCAGAAATAAGTTTGTTTCCAAATTTAAAGGTTCAAAATTGCATTTATGTTGATAAAGAAAATGTGCAAATTTGCCGTCACTTTTTCAAAAAATATTAAGTTTGGCCCTCGACTCCGTCCCAGAGTTTCATTTCGGCCCCGTGTGAGTTTGAGTTTGACACCCCTGTATTAAATTATGGACCGAATCTGATTTGGTCTTTTCCTTTTGTAGGGGAGCAGCCTTGCTAGGCACCATTGGTGTGATCTCTCCCTCCTCCACTGTCACATTGTCTCAGCCAATCGTCATCTCTGACACGCCCAGCCCAGCGGTCAGCATTATCACCATCCACAGCGACACGGACACGGAGGACGAACGCAAGTTCCACCCTGCCAGGTGAAGGCGAGAAACATGTCGTCTCCCTTTCCTTCGTGACTTTGGAAGTAACACTTTGTTTGTCAACAGTGTTGGACTGGGCCGCTCTGAGCGCACTAATGTCATCAGCTGTGTAACCGTGCACGATTCAGACTCATCCACAACCAGCCCCCTGACCCCCCTGCTTCGCACTATGAACACGGCGAGCTCCTTGGCGTCACGGCAGGCCAAGTCTCTGGCAGTGGTTGCCCCTTCGGTTAAACACCAGCCACCTGAGAGGGCGGCCGTGACCCGTGGTCGTGTGGAGACTGGTGAGAGTTCCACATCAGTACTTCTGGATTATTTTTAATGAGCTTGAAAGCACAATATAATGTTTACTGTCATCCACCTGCAGTGAACTACATAAAACATAAGAGATCCTCCAACCGACAGCCCTGCAGTTCAGGGGAGAGCCTGGATCGGAATGGGCTGGGACCGAGCCAGTCACACCCTTTGAACCTCAGCCAGGTGAGGCTTTATTTGTCAATATTTTTAACTGCCACCTTTGAAACGTTAACTGATGAGAATCTTTTGCCTGACAAGGCTTGAGCAAATTAGTTTGAAATTAAGCTCAGCAATTATTTTAATAAACATGCCAATCACTGTGTGGTGAAAGAAAACACATTACTTTCAACTAAAGAGAAGCATCGGATTGGAAGCTAACCGATTAGACGTCGGCATCATGAAATATCACAAGGAGCCCTAAGGATTTAAAGGATGCAGCTGTATCAGGTGACTTGTGTAAATATGATTTATGTAAACACCCCATTAAAGATTCAGCTATCAAATTCCCTCTGCTGGACGGAGAGAGCTAAGAACACAATTTCAGGAAACTGTTTGTGTGTGTTCTATCTAGTGCACAAACACATCATAACACTTGGAGATGTTTCTGCCACATCAAACTACAAATTAGTCAAGAAAAGCTTAAACAAATCTGTTAGTTTGTATGTAGGTTTGCTGTGTCAACAGCCATGTTACCTGTATGGGTGAGCTACATGTGTGGAGAATAATTACACACCTGTTGCATGCAGGTGCAGTCGGTGGTTTCTTCTTCCCAGGAGCGTTCCGGGGTGTCCCACAGCGACTCGTCTCTACACCGCCAGCAGACGTTCCCCCCAGCGGTCGCTGCCTCTCACTACAGCTTCCCCGATGTGGCAGCCCTGGCGTCGGGCTCCACCGCGGCCACCAGCCTGTACACCTACCCAGCCTCCACAGCCCTCTCCTCAGCTTCTCAGGCCATGGAGCAGCTGCTGGCTCGTGGTCATGTCAGCCACGGACACTCCCCCTCCACCTATGCAGCAACGTACACCTCATCCACCTCGTCCTCCAGGAGAGACTCGGCCAGTCATAAAGAGTCGGTCAGCAGCCTGCTGCATGGCCTCCCTGCAGCGTACCAGCATCAGTTTGCTGCTGGTTCTCCGTATGTTAGCGTGACACCCCGATCCGAGGCCTACAGTGCCTACCAGCTGAGCCCTAGGCGCCTCACACAGTACCCCTACATATAGGGAATCTAATGCAACCCCCCCACACACACCCACACACACACACACATCACAAAGGGACAATTACAATTTCTCTTGATCACTTACACATCTGCTACTTTAACTATAAAAAGCGTTTCATCCCATTTCGACTCGTTCCTATCCTCTTTTTAACATTTTTAGTGTATTTGAAATGATTTTTGGTATTATTTTAATGCATCTCAATATTTTCCCTTAAATATATTTTATCCCAGTTGTATTCTATCCAGTTAAGACATTGTGTTAACCGTGTTGATGTTTGTGTGAAGAGAGAGTCCTCCTGTCACAAGCAGCGACCACGCTTCGGATGAACTTTTAACAACAACAGCGGAGCTCCCAGTCCTTTAGTTTGTCACGAGCCTCTCGTCAAAGTTTCCGCACTAATCTACTGAGGCCCTTTGCGTTTAGTGAACATCCAGCCCACGCCCCCGTTTGTTTCCTCATGTCGTTTTACTGTTTAAATTATGTCCATGTGAAATAGTAAGAGAGGAAGTGTTGAAAGCTGTGATGGATGTTGTTTTAAATACTCACTGTGGTCATGTGTTCATGTAGTCAGCAGTGTTTAGGCAGGATTAATCATGTTCGTATGCAATAGGTTAAAAACGACATAACTTGAGTGCTGAATGCATGGATCTGGAGGAATGGTGTGAAAGCTTTTAAATTGTTAAATGCCTCCTTGTTTGCAAACGTATAATTGATCGGACAGATCTTTATATAAACATGTGATCCCTAATTTGTGTTGGACCTATTGTTGCTAACGCTGATCTAAGGCCAGTTTTACTCGTGAGATGTTGACTACGACGCTGTAACAACTGTCCACTGTGCTGCACAAAAACTAATTTATACAAGTATTTGCATATTGTTGGAAAGATGGTTTGTCTGTTGGGTCTATTCAGAGTTTTATTCAGACACGCGCTTCATCCCTGCCAGAAAGGCGTTTTGTTTTCTGCAGATTCCTCCAGCGTAGGAAGATGGTGGCGGCTGTGTTCAGACTTGTTTGACAGCGTTTCCTGTTTCTTTTTCAAAACAGGAAATTTGTGAATGGGGCACTGACTTGTTTCTAGTTAATCCACCTGTCATTGCATCGGTTCTGGGTTGTCTAAATATTTAACTGTTCATCATCATAACATAGTTGTAGTCAACGAGGCGTCTTGGTATAATGATTTCAGGGGAAAGGGTTCCAATAATCCACCGTCACCATTTCCAATTAAATAAACACAATCTCACACTGCCTCCATTGCTTATTCTGTCTTTTTGTGTTTGTTTTCTTTTTTAATCATTGATTTATAAAAGGATCCTGAAGCATATAAACTATTCCAGGATTACCCAACTCCCTCACCAAACACTTAGCTTTGTTTTTATGATGCTAAAGGTTTGTTACAGTCTTTAAATGTTGGTTTATACAGTGAGTTATAAACTCAGTTTACTCATAAAACCCCACCGAAGGAGCCAAACATGTATGGTGTTAAACCAGTGTCACCTAGCCAGCAGTCTATGGAGTGTTAAGGTGCATTCAGCTTTACACTTGTGGGGTAAAACACTTCTCAGGAACACCTGATGTGTCGAGGAGCGCTGTAGACGTCTTTTTAATGGATGAAATCATCCAAAAGTAAAGATGATCAATGCAAAAACACATTTCATTTTATTAAAGTAAATGCCAGAAACTTTACAATCATGTAATAATGGAAGAGATGACTCAAGCTGCTCCTAAGAATAAGTAAATTTTATTTATATATTTATTAAATTTCAGAAACGGATGAAAGATTAAAATTTTAAGCAATCCTAGCTCAGACACCACATCACCTTCCACATATATGTCATGAGCTCACTGAGCGTCAGATTACCAGATTCATATTGAAGTTGTTTTGTTGAAAGTAACTTAAAAGTAATGCAAAAGTAGTGGAATGACTTACATTTTAAAATCAGTAATATTGTAATGTAATGAATTACTTTAAAATGAGGGTAACAACAACAGTCTGTACTCTCAGCACGCTGCCATCTTATATTAAATGAGGGCTGCGTGGTGACGCAGTGGTTAGCACTGTTGCCTCGCAGCACGAAGGTTGCAGGTTCGAAACTCGGCTGTGGCCTTTCTGCGTGGAGTTGCGCGTTCTCCCCATGCATGCGTGGGTTTCCTTCGGGTACTCCTGTTTCCCCCACAGATCACAACATGCCCTATAGGTTATAAATTGTAAGTCGCTTTGGATAAAAGCGTGTGCCGAATGAATAAACAAACATAAATAATGCATTACAGTTTGGAAGTAACTTGCCCAACACTGCCAACTGAAGGCGGTCAAGGGCTTTTTTGTTACAACGTGTGAAGAGTGTGTCACAGTAATCTAGACGGATGGAGATAAAGGTCTGGATAACCATTTCAAGTTCATGTCTTGACACCAACCTTCACAGTTTGGAGATATTTCTTAAGTGATAAAAACTGTTTCGGACCAATGTTTTTGAGTGACCTTCAAGGGACATTAATTGGTCAAAAACGACACCCAAATTCCTTAAGTTCGTCTAGACAGCAGAAGATAAGTGACCAAGTTTTAGACTAATCCGGGTAGGGGCAATGATCAGACATTCAGTCTTTTCAGTTGAGCTGAGACAAGTTTTCCTTTGAGACGAGGTCTGATATTTTTGGGACCTGTGTAGGTTGTTAGCTGGTTTACTTAACTTTAAACTGCAAAAGGAACATTTGCTTCAACTTTGTGATTCAGTGTGTTGATTTTTCAACACTACAAAAGTGTGGGTTGAAGTTCTTTGCATTTAGAAACACTACACATTTGTTCCATTGAAAAATGTTCATTGAAATAATGCAAATATTTAGATTTTACAGCATTATTGTTCATGCATTTGTTTAATTCAGTTAAAAAAATAAATATTAAAAAAATGAGTGCACACAAAGACAAAGTTTGCACCATAAACACACATACATGGCAGGTGGCAGAACACAAACATGAGTTATTCTTTACAAAAACAATTATTTAAATATTCAAAATATTAGTTACAAATAAATTATCATTAAAATTAAATGTTGAATCGTCTTCTGAGTTAAACAATACTCATGTGAACAGTTTCTGGACTCTTGTCTTGAAACCAGATGTGTGAATAGTCCGCCTTAAACCAGAGCTAAAACACAAGAGGGGAGATTTTAGAACAAGAGGTGAGGAGAAATGTATAAATACTTCTGTAGGTAGTTTGAAATAGACACTTACTGTGCTGGCATGATGAGTTGGGTCTTTGTACTTTTTAAATCTTTTAGTGAATCCTGCTTTTCTGACAGTTGGTCCCAGATCTCAGTGTTGACCCACAGAGCTCCAGACAGCTTCATGGTGGCCAGGATGCAGGTGATCCAGCAGCACAGAGGGCAGGAGACAGTGTAGATGCCATTGTGGAGCTTGGACATTTTCTCCAAACAAGGAGCGCAGAAGGTGTGGTTGCAGTGCAGAACCCGTGGGACCCGGCTTCTGCGAGAGAACTCGTTGAAGCACACGACGCACTCCAGCTCTACGTTTGGAGACATGGTTGGTTCCAGGATAAAAGTGTGACAAATTCCTTCAAAGAGAACTGTAAAGGAAAAAGACAGATCCATTACCTAAATGTGAAATGTTTTTCCAGTATAACCCATAAAAACACACATGTATTATCATTATACAACACAATAGTATTAAAACTCACTTGTTAGAAGCGCTGGAACTGATCGCTGCCGAGTTTCTGCTGTACTTAATGAGGTTTGCTCCACCTCTGCCTTTTAAAGCCGTCCTTTTCAATGCAGTCCCATGCATTACACTTCCTAAGAAGATCTGCCCTCAGGTTAACATTCTTTCGAAGTGCGTGCATGTGCAGACTTCCTTATATGTTTCCTAAGACTCAAATATTTCCTTCTTTACAGCCTCTTCTTGATAAAATACCATTTATCAAAGAAACAACTTCATAAAGAGTTTTATTAAACGCCTTAGCAAAGCAGGGTATTTATTTGCATTGACTATGAATGTATACGTCACACAAGGTTAGGTGAAGCAGGGTAATTAGAGCATTTGCTGAATCACAACACAAACACAGTGTGCCTTTCAGATTCAGTAGAACTATAATTTTTACAGAAATCAATTTTTAACCAAGCTAGTCCGAGACTGACAGGAAATTATTTTACAATCTGCTGTGAAATTTGGAAGTTAATGTACATCACAATGCAGCTTTCTTAATGTCTCCAGAACACATGAGACAAATCCCAGAGGAGTAGAACAGGATTGTGAAACATGAAAACTGTTTTGCTTTCAATGAAAGTGGAACTAAACGGTTTTAACCTATCAGAGGCTTTGTGCAAACTCCCAAATCAAACGACACCCAGGAGGATCCAGTGAGTAATCTGTGGTTGTGGAATTTCAAGTGAAAAGGAAGCATCCAATGTGAAGGTTTTGACATGCACACTGACGTACTACTACATGAAAATCAATGGTTGTCCTTGATACCAGACCTGATCATTTTTGACTCATCATCTGTCAAAATAAAAATAATTTCCAGTAACTGATGCCTTCTTTTCCTCCTCCTCACCCTTTTAGATATTTATGATTCCCCCAAGAGGATAAAAACAAAAATAAGGATTTTTTTTGGTAACTTCATTGACATAATTGGACTAAAATAATCTAAATGTTTTAACATCATGTGAATGTAGTTCCAGTTTGTCACCCCAGGAGGGTGTCGGTTACTCTTGTTCATATTGAGGCAATAAAAATTTTCCCTGTTGCTAAAGTTAAAGTCGCATTAGTTGTCACACACACTGCTGTGTATGTGAAATTTGTTCTCCGCATTTGACCCGTCCCCCTGGAGGAGCGGTGAGCTGCAGACACAGTCGTGCTCGGAAACCATTTGGTGGTTTAACCCCCCAATCCAACCCCTTAATGCTGAGAGTCAAGCAGGGAGGCATTGGGTCCCATTTTTCAAAGTCTTTGGTATGACCCGACCAGGAATCGAACCCTGATCTCCCAGTCTCAGAGAGGACACTCTACCACTAGGCCACTGAGCTGGTTGCTAACGCTAAAATGTTAATATCCTCATCCAATCCTGCCCACTCCATATATAGGCACAGAAAAAAGACTAACACTAATTCTCAACACGCAAAATATTCAACCCAAACTCTAAACGACCTGAAGGACCCAAAGCCAGAACCCTGCCTGCCTGACCATGCTAAACTTGCCCGTGCCCAAAGTTTCTTTGATTTTGGAGGGGGAAAACTGTTGATCCCCAGCCTGGTTCATACAGGCTCTTCAATCAGTTAAAGTCAACCAATGTCCCAACCACACAATACCACTCCATACCATAAACAGAGACACTAACGAACACCTGAAGAACATCGACAACACCAATATTGTAAAATGTATTTATGAAGAATAAAAAGAAGGCTGCAAAACTTTCATGGACATGAAAAAAACAAGACAGAGGGATGGGATACTGAACATGAACACACACAGACCAGTATTTATTATAGACATCAGAATATCCATTCATCCATGCATTCATTTTCGTCTGCTTTTCCAGAGTTGGGTCGTGGGAGCAGTAGTCTGAGAGGCCCAGACTTCCCTCTCCCCAGCCACTTGGGCCAGCTCCTCAGGGGGAATCCCAAGGTGTTCAGAATCAGAATCAGAAGCTCTCTTTTCACCATGACAGACCTGTACAACACTGCAGACACAGCAAACACCGGCTTATCAATCTCACACTTCATCTTTCCCTCACTCGTGAACAAAACCTGGAGATACTTAAACTCCTCCACTTGAGGACCTCATCCCTGACCCAAAGAGAGGCTTTCTATCCTTTTCCGACTCAAGACCATGGTCTCAGATTTAGAGGAGCTGATTCTCATCCCAGCTTCTTCACGCTCAGCTGCAAACCGCTCTAGTGAGAGCCGGAGATCACGTTCTGATAAAGCCAATCGGACCACATCGTTTGCAAAAAGCAGACTCAATCCTTGGGCCACCTAAACAGATCCCCTCCACACCATGGCTGCGCCTAGAAATCCTGTCCATAAAGGTTATGAACAGAATCGTGACAAAGGGCAGCCTTGGCGGAGTCCAACTCTCACTGGGAACAAGACTGACTTACTGCCAGCAATGTGGACCAAGCTCTGGCACCAGTCATACAGGGACCTAACAGCCTGTATCAGAGAGCTTAGTAGCCCATACTCCCAATGTACCCCCCAACATGGTCCCCCGAGGGGCGCAGTAGAACGCCTTCTCCAATTCCACAAAACACATGTAGACTGGTTGAGCAAAGTCCCACGAAGCCTCCAGGATCGACTCTCCAATGGATCCTCCTATCCAGGATCCCTGAATAGACCTTTCCAAAGAGGTTCAGGAGTATGATCCCCTGTAGCTGGAACACATTCTGCGACCATCCTTTTTAAATAGGGGGACCACCATCACAGTCTGCCAGTCCAGTGGAACTGCCTCAAATGTCCATGCAATAATACAGAACCGCATCAGCCAACATAGCCCAAAACCTTAAGGACAATTGAGTGGATCTCATCCATCCCCAGAGCCTTGCCACCATGAAGTTTTTTGACCACCTCAGCCCCAGACATTGAAGAGCCCAACCCAAAGTCCCTGGACTCTGCTTCCTCACTGGGAGACCTGACTGAAGAGGTCTTCGAAATACTCCGCCAACCGATCCACAACGTCCTCATTCAAGGTCAGCAGCACACCATCCCTACTAGGAACAGTATTTGTAGCGCACTGCTTTCCCCTCCTGAAGTGTCAGATGGTAGACCAGAATCTCCTTGATGTCGTACAGAAGTCTTGCTCCATGGTCTCACTTAACTCCTCCCACACCCGGGTTTTTGCATCCGCAACCCCCTGAGCCACATTCTGCTTGGACTTCCGGTATCAAATACAACTTTAATCATAAACATAACAAACAAGTGACATATGTAAACAAAATATTACAAACACATAAATGTAAGATCTTCATAAAAACAATCATAAATATTCTTATTGGATTTCTAAAATAAGTTATTTTTACACTAAAATGTTAAATAATCTCCTTAGTTCAAAACTGGACATCTGACTCAAATAGTTTCATCTGGAGGAAACTTCTTGTCATTTCCAAGTTTCATCGAGGTTAAAAGAAAACTCTTTAACATACTTCATAACAAAAATGTTCACATCACAGCTTGCAGAATTGAGAGTCCTTCGTCTAAAAAGGGAGTCAAATCAGATCCAAAATCATCAAGCAGCTTTGAGTCTTTGCCTCATGAGATAGAAACGGGTGTCATCGTCTGTTTAAAATATGCGTTGGAGGAATTTCCTCTGTCACGAGTTCTCCAGGTGATGCAGCGGTACACAGGTGAACAGTTTCTGGACTCTTGTCTTGAAACCAGATGTGTGAATAGTCCGCCTTAAACCAGAGCTAAAACACAAGAGGGGAGTTTTTAGAACAAGAGGTGAGGAGAAATGTATAAATACTTCTGTAGGTAGTTTGAAATAAGGCACTTACTGTGCTGGCATGATGAGTTGGGTCTTTGTACTTTTTAAATCTTTTAGTGAATCCTGCTTTTCTGACAGTTGGTCCCAGATCTCAGTGTTGACCCACAGAGCTCCAGACAGCTTCATGGTGGCCAGGATGCAGGTGATCCAGCGGCACAGAGGGCAGGAGACAGTGTAGATGCCATTGTGGAGCTTGGACATTTTCTCCAAACAAGGAGCGCAGAAGGTGTGGTCACAGTGCAGAACCCGTGGGACCCGGCTTCTGCGAGAGAACTCGTTGAAGCACACGACGCACTCCAGCTCTACGTTTGGAGACATGGTTGGTTCCAGGATAAAAGTGTGACAAATTCCTTCAAAGAGAACTGTAAAGGAAAAAGACAGATCCATTACCTAAATGTGAAATGTTTTTCCAGTAAAACCCATAAAAACACACATGTATTATCATTATACAACACAAAAGAATTAAAACTCACTTGTTAGAAGCGCTGGAACTGATCGCTGCAGAGTTTCTGCTGTACTTAATGAGGTTTGCTCCACCTCTGCCTTTTAAAGCCGTCCTTTTCTATGCAGTCCCATGCATTACACTTCCTAAGAAGATCTGCCCTCAGGTTAACATTCTTTCGAAGTGCGTGCATGTGCAGACTTCCTTATATGTTTCCTAAGCAGTGTTGGGCAAGTTACTTCCAAACTGTAATGCATTATTTATTACTTGTTACCCTCATTTTAAAGTAATTCATTACATTACAATATTACTGATTTTAAAATGTAAGGCATTCCACTACTTTTGCATTACTTTAAGTTACTTTCACCAAAACAACTTCAACATGAATCTGGTAATGTGACGCTCAGTGAGCTCATGACATATATGTGGAAAGTGATGTGGTGTCTGAGCTAAGATTGCTGTTAAAAACAGTCAGATATAATAACAGTGCTTTAAAATGATTGTTTATTAAATAAAAGCAACAACAATCTGTACTCTCAGCACGCCGCCATCTTATATTAACTGAGCAGGGAGTGAGGTGGTGGGGGCTCCAAGCCTATATTTGCCTTGGTCCCCAAATGCCTTGATACGGCCCTGGATGTGGGACTGACTTCTGGGGTGATCTAATCCTATCACATGTATAAATATTAAATGCTTACATATTATTGCTTTTCACTGGTAAAAATGTGTATTGGGGATAAATCTACCTACCTTTTTTCTTTATTTTATGTGAATAATATCCTGCCCTTTCGTTCTCTAACCTTCCTGCATGCTGCATGTTTTCTACGTCTTCCAGAAAAACTGTTTCCTAGATTTCCTACCTTCTAACTAATCAGCCAAAGGGATCTACCGAACGCAAGAAAAAAAAAAAGAAGAAGCTTAATTGGCGCTGCGCTCCAGCAGCAATGAGTTGAAATCACCGGGGCACAGATTATGAACTCAGCTGAAAAGTACATGAAGTACCAGAGAATATGGGCTGATATAAACAATCGCAAACAAATTACTTTGTTTTGGTGGAGCGATTTTGTGAATATAACAGCGGCCGCATGCAGGATGCAGCTGGAGTATTTGAGCCATTCACGCTGCGTCCTCTCTGCTCAAAGCTGAGTCCATGAATGACGTCATTTTTAGGAAACCCACATCTTGATTCTGGGTTTAAAAATGCATTGTAATTACCGCGTTACTGACAATTGTACAGAGTAAATAATACCATTTTCTTTCCCTGTAATGCCTTACATTACCACATTACAGCAAAAAGCAATGCATTACAGTAATTAATTACTTTTGCACCGCGTTACTCCCAACACTGTTCCCAAGACTCAAATCTTTTCTTCTTTACAGCCTCTTCTTGATAAAATACCATTTATCAAAGAAACAGCTTCATAAAGTTTTATTAAATGCCCTAGCAAAGCAGGGTATTTATTTGCATTGACTATGAAAACATACGTCACACAAGGTTAGGTGAAGCAGGGTAATTAGAGCATTTGCTGTATCACAACACAAATGCACTCCCCTTTTCTTCAGTTTGCCTTTTTTTAAAGACGTGTGCCAGAAAAAGACGAGAAACAGAGTGCCTTTCAGATCCGGTTAGATACACTGTAGAACCATCTTTACCAAATGCAAAGCACAATAGTAAATCAAGAAGAAAATTATGAGTGTCAGGGTCGTAGTTTTGTTTTACTCTAATCAGCACACTAGACCCAGCAGGAGGCTTCTATAAATAGAGAACAAAAAAAGAAAAAAATATATATTTAAAAATAAAAATGTACAGGAATAAAAATGGTTCTTGTGTGTCCTTATTTTGGACCTGGTGCTATTCTGGTCAGCTAAACCAATAAAAAAGGTCTCTGGTTCCCAGTGTGCAGACCCTGCTTGGCTCATGGGTTGGAAGACCTCCATGTCTCATTTGTGCATTCATGCTGTTCATCTGTATGTAAACAAGTATATTTATGAAGATTCTTCCTTTAATCACTCCGTCAGTCAGGAGCCTTTGTTTAAAAGTACACTGGTCTGACACCGTGAGAAAGACTTTACAACCTGATGAAGTTACTCACATTTGAGGATCAAACTACTTTAATAGACTTCGCCTCAAACACGAGAAAAGCTGAAGTGAACGGATTCATATAAAAATAAAAAAACTAAACTATCCTGAAAAGGCTTAGAGCCAACGCTGAAGTCAGACAACACCTAGGGGACTCAGATGATAATTTTCATGAAATTTCAAGCTAAATAAAGCTTTTAATGAATTAATTTTTTATATATTATCCTACAATAATTCTAAATAAAAACATATGAAGTCTTGACAGCTGTGATATTTATGATTTCGTCTGCTTTGGCAAATAGTTATCAGATTTAATAAATGCGGCGCGTCTTTGACTGTTAAAAATTCCGTCCTCCGTTTTCAGGACGGCTACTAAATGGTGAGAATTGTTTTGAAGGATTTAGGCAGAAATCTCAACCCATGAGCCAAGTTTGTTCCCAGGACTAATATAAACCACTGCAGCACAAAGTGGATCACAACCGTTTTAATAAACCCCTCCGAGCCCCCGTTGACCCTCCCACTCCAATCCAACCTTAGACCGTCCAGAGAGGGTTCGTTTCTGTCTTCCAAAGTCCACGGTGGTAGTCGCTGTTGTGGAGGGGGTTAGCTCAGGGGGGGAATATTCCTCCTCCTCATAATGTGTTTGTATAGTTTGGAGTCATTTAGCTGGCTTGCTCCAGGGAGAAGGGGACTGCTCCTTTTACTCCTGGGCTATGCTCCTCAGAACGTATTTGACCGTGTACGCAAATGCTGCAAAGCCTACGATCACAAACAGATTGGCTAAAGCTCCACCTAAAAGTCCGTGGTTTCGATTGGCCTGCTGCAGGCCAGGGGCGGGGTTAGCACCCCCCACGGGTGCTGGCCCTCCGTTGAGTGCCTGGAGCCCATAGTGGGCATGTTGAGGGTCTCCATCAGGTACCACGTCGGGTAAAGGAAGGGGCTGGGAGCGGACACTTAACTCCTCTTGGGCCTTCTGTTTCTGCCTGATTTCCTGGTGAAGGTAAAGAGATGGGAGACTTTGAAATCAAATGTCACAAAGATGACATTTAAGTCCTGAAATGTGGTGCTTGCTTTATACTTACTTCCACAACATCAGGAAAGAGCTCACAGAACACTTTGTCTTTGAGGTTAAAGGCCAGGCTTTGGGCTGAAAGTTGTCTTTTCTAGAGAGAAAAAAACACCACTGATTTGTTGTTACTTTGCTACACGCCATCCTCTCACCTGTTCCACTCACCGTGTAGTCGGATGTCTCAATGCTTCCAAGTGTTGGTCCTTTCTCCACCATAAAGCTGAGCAGACCCGTGAGGATCGTTGAGACTGACCAAGCAGGATTCCACGTGTCCGGATGGAAGTCTGTGATGGACAAACATAACCTGTGGACAAACAGAGAAAAACAGAACTGAATGAAAGCATCTTCAAAAGCTTCCGTCTTCAATCAGTGACACAAAGGGTAGGGATTCACCTCGTGTTGCACTTGAATCTCCCATTTGGTGTTATCATATAAATACTCGGTGGCTTAAAAGGAAATTCTCTGGGAAATATGAGTTTTCCGTGATAATATCCCCCTGAAAACGGACAAGACAAAAATACAAAATATTAAACAAAGTTGGAGAAAACACATTCAATTCGGGAAACGTAATGAGAAATACTTACCTTCATATGGAGTCTTCTCAGGACCTCTGACTACATAGTGCCTACAGAAAAAAAATATATACAATGAATAAAACCATAAAACATACCAAATATCCTAAAAACTGGGATTTTTTTATTATTATTACCAATTGCCTAGAAACACACTAATTTGTAATGCACTTTCCTTGAAAAAGGAGTATTTTTCTTTGAGTCTGTATTTATAATAAAAAGAAAGTTTTGGATTAAAGTGATGACGTGTATTTTCCCTCACAGGGGGCAGGACATACCTAAATCATTACAATCCAATCCAATCCAATCCAATTTTATTTATAAAGCGCATTCACAAGGCATTACAACCAAATAAGGCGCTGCACACTAAAATGTTAGTTAGCAAGCAAGAGGCATTTTTGTTTTTGAGTAAGACCTTACCAACGGATGCCATTACCCCAAAATTCCACTATCTCCGCTCCGCTCCGGCACGAACTCTGCAGCAAAAACGGTCCTGTTGTAGTCAGAGCTGTTCCACTACTGCGGCCGTACGGCGCAGTGCGCCGCCCTCCGTTCCGCCATCCGGCAAAAATAGGATCGATTCTATTTTTGCCGGACGCCGGAGCACCTCCGCAGTCAATGGACAGAAATCACAACCGCCCAACAGGAAAGGGAGCAAGCAATAAAATAAAATTCCGTTATTTCACAATAAATCGATAACAAAAAGCGTTTTTCTTTTCATATGCACAGGTTTAACAACTTTTAACAACTATCAATGGCGGCTGAAGTTTAAATGCACAAAAATAAGCCATAAATACAGTTTCCACTATCAAAGCAGTCACCCTTTGTTGATCCAAACGCTGCTGATCTCTCAACACAAATGATGGGCAGATTAAACAGTTCATTTCGATGCTTCTCCCACACAACGGGTGTTTTGGATCTAACTTCCCACATTTATTGCTCGGACTGTAACGCAAGATCTCGAAAATCCCCCGCATGCCTGTTTGCTCACCTCAGGTCTCCGCACCGGAGCGGAGCCGTTGCAAAGCGGGTACAGTATAATTTGAGTTCGGAAGCGAGCGGCAGCGGAAAGCAGGGGCAGAGCGGAGATAGTGGAATTTTGGGGTTAGGGTCATAAATCCCTGGGAGTGCAACCTCCAGCAAAATAACAATCACATCAGACTCCCTTTCATCACTAGCAGTGAGTGAAGAGGCAAATGTGTAAAACAACGTTTATGAATGGAGAATGTTTTGTAACAATTTGTTACAAACCAGTAAATGCAATTTGTCCTCATGGGCTCCCGTAGAAGGAAATATTGCATCTAATATGGCGTCGCCCAGAGATTTAGACCTTCTCTATTGTATTTTAGACCAGATTTTTACGGTTATATGTTACGAATATTTTTCAACAACTGGGCATCATTTAATTTTTTTCAACAACATGTTGATGGATATTTCCAAAGATTAATGGTAAAAACTACATATTGTCTCTTTAATTATTATGTTATTATTATGTTATTTCTCGGCTTGACTACTGCAACTCTCTATATGCAGGGTTGTGTCAGTCAACACTGCGTCGCCTACAGGTTGTGCAGAACAGCGCTGCCAGGTTCCTGACTGGGACCAGGAAACGGGACCACATCAGTCCGGTTCTGGCCTCTCTGCACTGGCTTCCGATTTGCTATCGCTCACAAATCAAAATCCTCGTCTTTGTTTATCATTTCTTCCAGGGTGGTGGTCCCCCCTATCTGGCCACTCTCCTGAACAAACATTCCCCACCACGTGCTCTGCGCTCCTCTGACCAAGGCCTGCTCGCTGTCCCTCGGTCTAGGTGTCGTACCCGTGGGGACCGGGCTTTCTCAGTCCTAGCACCGTCACTCTGGAACCAGTTGCCACCCTCAGTTAGGCTGTCCCCTTCTCTGACAGTCTTTAAGAATCACCTAAAAACACACCTCCTCCGCTTGGCATTTCCAGAACATGTTTGATTTTGGCCCTCTTTTATGTTGAATCCATTCCACAGTTTTCATTGGTACACTCAATCCATCCACTCTATCCAAATGTGTTTCACACATTTGTCCTTTACCAGAATGTTTCATCTATCTTGTAATTTCCATTTTGTATTTTGTAATTTGTATTTTGTAATTTGAATTTCTTTTATTGTTGATTTATTCAATATATTTACATACAACTGTACCATGTTCAGCGCTTTGGGCTTCCTGACAGGGCTGCGGAAGGCGCTTTATAAATAAAGCTTTGATTGATTGATTGATTGATTTAAAGTAAAAAAATAGAAAAAAAGCTGTGCAAGCTATACCTTATTTCAAAATGTTCCACAGTAGTGTTAACAGGAACAAAAATCATTTAATATATGAATAAATACATTAACTAAATGAGTATTTTAGTATGTTCCAAATGCAAAAACAAGTACAGAATAACTGCATTTTATAGCTATGGTTAATTTTGCAGTTATTAGACTTAAATGTGGAAATAAATTAAACAATCTGAAGGGCACAGAGAGGAAACATTTTTAATTAAGTGGTTTGTTGCCTTTGTTCTGATTATAAATTAATTTGAGGGTATTAGAAACCCAAAAAGGATCCAACTGGAGGGGAAAGGTCAAACGGCTTTCAGAAACATAAAAATTTGGTTTGTGGAGTTTATTTCTTTCCCAGCAGCAACTTTATTGTTATCTTGGCACAATGACAAACCTCAACAAGATTTCTGTGGTAGAGTAAATTTTTATCGGAACCACAAGCTGGAAATGTAACAACGTGAGTCTTCAATGGGGGAAAACCAGAGCTAATGCTATGTGTGCAAACTAGCCACATCCTATAACCTTTTTATTACTCCATGTCTCACTGCAAGTCATTTTATAGTATATTTTATGTTGTAAAATCAATTGAATCTTTTAGTATATCTTGCATATATGTTTTTTTTTATTCCTTATTCTTCTTGATTTTTGTTCTTTGCTCTTGTTGTGAATGGGATCGCTGCTGTCCCCCACTGCGAGATAATAAAAGGGTATTCTATTCTGTATTTAATTCCAAACTCCACTGGCACATATTGTTTTCTCCGTCTCTCTGGCTGGAAGCCTAAAAATGGTGCTCCAGGAAATAGGTCAGAGTTCAAATACAATTCAGCTGAAATACAAACATGACTTGTTTGACAAAAAAATAAATAGAAAACCAATCCGGAACCAGGAAGGTGGATTTTAAATGGGAGAAAAACATCATCATACGTAACCTGTGTGTGCAGTTATGTGTTAATAACCACCTGCTGATGTCGGTACTAGTTTAGTCACCAATCACTGAAACAGGTTATTGATGGATGACTGGATTATGTCAACAGCAATCATCATAATGAAACCAAAAGATTAAACTGTGGAAAAGTCAACTGCATTGTTTGTCCTTCCAGAAAAACATGTTTTCCATGTTTTGCAACATGGATGTTTTCTGGAAAGGAATAATGGGTTGTGTGGACAGACACTCATCAGGAACAGTCTGTGCCCAAAACCTGTTCCATTGAGAGTTTGAAGGAACTGAATTGCAATAAAAGTGAGATTACATTTAGGAATATACACATAAAACACCGGGCATTTACTTTTTCCTATTTTATGTTGAGGGGTTGTGATTAATTAAACCAGACTCCATGATGCAGAGAAGTTTGCATCTAAAACACTCGAGCTTCGGACAATAGAGCTGGAAATGCCAGACTGCGTTAACCCAAAACTAGCCAATCGAGACATCTGTCTGTCATGGCCGAACACAGAGCACCAGAACTTTTATTCAACTTTGTTTGGAGTAGTATTTAAACATGACCTGTTCAAACTTCCCATCATAATTAAACTTTACTGTCCAGCCTTCATCATCAGGTTGTGCTGGATTATGAAGACCAAACAATAATGTTCAAATGGCCATGTTTATTAAAACCAAGTTAGCATTTCAAGACTAAATAATAATAAAACTCACCTTAAACATCACAGTGAATTATTAATATATGCAGAAAAGGGCGTTAGAGCTATGTGGCGATGTGTTGACTATTTGCAGGTAATCACTAATGTTATTAGTGGTTATGGACCAGCCCAGACTTAGTAGTAGTAGCAGTTACCATCCCTAAAATATTTGCAACCCAATTTTGAGACAAAGAAAAGCTCTCGATTGCTAATTATTTTGAGATGAATTTTATTTCTGAGCATGAGAAACTCAGAGCATGTATTTATTTAAGATTTACTCTAACTTTAGGAGGCCTTCACACAAAAGACAATTTCAACTTCCTGTTTTGGACACATGTCACAAATTGCCCAGAAAAGTGGTAAAAAAGTTAACTCGGCCATTTACCAATGGTTACATAATTTCTAATTAATGATGATGGACCTCTCTAATTGTTTAATAAATGAAACACTAGCAAAATGTGTCAACTGCAAAAAAAAAAAAAAACTGTTTTGGGAAGAAAGCCAAATGCTTAAGGAAAAACAACAGTGTGCCCAAAATAAAACACAAATGAGATAAAAATAAGAAAAATTAGGATGAAAATAATCACAACATAACGTAAATGCTCATTATGTGACACCAAGCTAGTGCCGCTCTTTCACTCTAAAGATCATTGTGAAATTAAAAAAATACCATCTAAGATGATAATAATTTAGAAACATTCAACTGAAATAAAGCCTACATTCTGTATTTTTAATTTGAAAATTTAATGTGAAAATTTATTATGTACAGTCTGAATTGCAGAAATCATAGGGGATTCACAGGTTTTAAAGACTTGACGAGCAACAATAATGTGTGCATGGAAACCTCACCATTCTAGGATGTTGGAGGGGAGAGGTTCTGCACAGATATAAGGCACTGGGTCTTTCTTTATCCTGAGGTAATCCTGCTTAAGTCGCTGAGTGGCTGTAGTTGGAGCTCTCTTATTCCCGGTATTGCTCATCTGAAATCACACAAGACAATAATAATAACAGCTATTTCTACACAGACAAACACCACAATACCAAAAATGCATAGTTTTTATTATTTTCCTGATTGTATTGCAACTCTGAAATTATGAGCCAGATTAAACTAATCCTACAGTGATCAACATGCTTTATATACTGCATTTATTTATACTATAGGCAGAAAATGTAACCTGCAGCTTTAGGACAAAGTAGAAAACTTCTGCAGTGTTGAGAAAAGTACTTGATTTAAAACTAGTGTTTGTGGATTACAAGAAGAGATAATAGTATTTTATTTTTATGGTTATTTAGTGTCACATGATCTACTTCAGTGCTGCAGTAATGCACTGAATTTCTCTTATCATATTTTTGAGTAATACTGTTGACCGGATATTCTGTAGATTATTTTAAATAGAAACAAAGTCTCACTTCATATAAAAAAATAGCAAAACCGGGTATTTATATTTTTTTGTTTGTTGTCAAATTTCCAAAAACATAAAACAAGGATCTAATAAAAAACGGGAGCTAATGTTGGAGTGACGTTTGACATGATGGTATCACAACAATAATCCCTACATATGAATTACGAACTTTTTATTGTCATATTTGGTTGAAATCCAGGTAGGTTGTGCAAATAGCGGCCTAAAATGAAACTTTATGAATATTAAAGACATCCTGTTCATGTGTTTACGTTAACAGCAGGCATGTAGTGGTCCGAACTTGATAGGCCACAAGCTCTCAATTTTAATTTCATCATTCAAATCTGATTCTAATTTACTGGCCAACGCTTCACCCATTCCTTAAATTAACATTTAGAATTCCAAACAATTCAATCCAAAAGTGGGTAATTTAAAACACATTCTTCACACAGCAAATCCAACACTTCGTGACACCGTTTTTGAAGTACTTTTATTTGTTAGCCCGCTGAGCTTCAAATGAGGAAAGCGCGCCTCTACTTACTGGCCTACTCTGTCATGTGGATAACAGCTGATGAGTAATGAGCTCTACGTAGACTGTGACGGCAGTGAGAATGAAATGTAGTTTTATTTCTTAACTATGGAGGCTACTTAACCTGACTTATCTGACTGTAGCTAATCCAATAGTTAGCAAGCTAAGCTAACAGTAATTCTGGCATTACTGGACACATATAAAACATTTAATTTACCACGAAGACATCAGACCAGTTTCTAACTACATTATATCATCAGACATAATTACATATCTATTAAATTGTGGCATCGGCTGTCTATGTACTGTGTACGCTAACGTCAATCTCAGAGGCCAATGCTACTGTGTTTAGCTAACTAACTTTAGCAACGGTCAACAGGACTAGCTCTGCTACAAACATGGCTACAAACGAGCTGCCTGTCATTTTCCTTCTGTTTGTAATGTGAACTTACCTCTTCAGAGACCCCCGTAAGAATATGTGTTCGTGGTAAAACACGAAATAAGGATGTTGTTTGTGTTGTCAAGCCTAAAACCTATGAGACGATGACACCAACGTAGCTTTAGCTTTCGCGATCAGGAGGATCAATTCCACTTCCGGTTTTCTTCTTCGTGGATAAACTCATGATAAACTGCTCATGAAGTTCTTTCTCCATTGTCATCAGCCGACTTGTTAGAGCCGACACAATTCACCAAAAGTTGTATTAATGTAAAGTTATAAATATACTGTATCATGGGGTTTCATCTTTAGTGAGGTGAAAGGCATTTAAAGAAACTGCATGGAGTTTTGTTGCTGACTGTTATATATATATATATATATATATATATATATATATATATATATATATATATATATATATATATATATATGTGTATATATAACACACACACACACACACACACACACACACACACACACACACACACACATATATATATATATATATATATATATATATATATATATATATATATATATATATATATATATATATATATATATATCAAACAAATCAAACAAATGTGTGATTTTTGTCTTTAGTTTGCACCAGAGGTTTTAGGCCTTGTGGAATATTATATATATATATATATATATATATATATATATATATATATATATATATATATATATATATATATATATATATATATATATATATATACAGGTGCTGGCCAGTAAATTAGAATATCATCAAAAGGTTGAAGATATTTCAGTAATTCCATTCAAAACGTGAAACTTGTACATTATATTCATGCAATGCACACAGACCAATGTATTTCCAATGTTCATTACATTTAAATTTGATATTCATAAGTGACAACTAATGAAAACTCCAAATTTGGTATCTCAAAAAATTAGAATATTCTGAAAAGGCTGAATATAGAAGACACCTGCTGCCACTCTAATCAGCTGATTTACTCAAAACACCTGCAAAGGCCTTTAAAAGGTCCCTCAGTCTTGTTTTGAAGGCACCACAATCATGGGGAAGACTTCTGACTTAACAGCTGTCCAAAAGACAATCATTGACACCTTGCACAAGGAGGGCAAGACACAAAAGGTGATTGCTAAAGAAGCTGGCTGTTCGCAGAGCTCTGTGTCCAAGCACATTAACAGACAGGCGAAGGGACGGAAAAAATGTGGTAGAAAAAAGTGTACAAGCTCTAGGGATAACCGCACCCTGCAGAGAATTGTGACGACAAACCCATTCAAAAATGTGGGGGAGATCCACAAAGAGTGGACTGCAGCTGGAGTCAGCGCTTCAAGAACCACCACGAGGAGACTCATGAAAGACATGGGATTCAGGTGTCGCATTCCGTGTGTCAAGCCACTCTTGAACAAGAAACAGCGCAAGAAGCGTCTCGCCTGGGCCAAGGACAAAAAGGACTGGACTGATGCTGAGTGGTCCAAAGTTATGTTTTCTGATGAAAGCAAGTTCTGCATTTCCTTTGGAAATCAAGGACCCAGAGTCTGGAGGAAGAGCGGAGAAGCACAGAATCCACGTTGCATGAGGTCCAGTGTAAAGTTTCCACCGTCAGTGATGGTGTGGGGTGCCATGTCATCTGCCGGTGTTGGCCCACTCTGTTTCCTGAGGTCCAGGGTCAATGCAGCCGTCTACCAGGAAGTTTTAGAGCACTTCATGCTTCCTGCTGCTGACCAACTTTATGGGGATGCAGACTTCACCTTTCAACAGGACTTGGCACCTGCACACAGTGCCAAAACCACCAGCACCTGGTTCAAGGACCATGGTATCCCTGTCCTTGATTGGCCCGCAAACTCGCCTGACCTTAACCCCATAGAAAATCTATGGGGTATTGTGAAGCGGAGGATGCAATACGCTAGACCCAACAATGCAGAGGAGCTGAAGACGACTATCAGAGCAACCTGGGCTCTCGTAACACCTGAGCAGTGCCACAGACTGATCGAGTCCATGCCACGCCGCATTACTGCAGTTATTGAGGCAAAAGGAGCCCCGACTAAGTATTGAGTGCTATACATGCACATTCTTTTCATGTTCATTCTTTTCAGTTGGCCAACATTAGAGAAACAAACATTTTTTCATTGGCCTTTAGAATATTCTAATTTTCTGAGATACCAGATTTGATGTTTTCATTGGTTGTCACCTATAAATATCAAAATTAAACGTAATAAACATTGGAAATACATTGGTCTGTGTGCATTGCATGAATATAATGTACAAGTTTCACGTTTTGAATGGAATTACTGAAATATTTTCAACCTTTTGATGATATTCTAATTTACTGGCCAGCACCTGTACATAATATTCCATAAGGCCTAAAAAATCTGGTGCAAACTAAAGACAAAAATCACACATTTGTTTGATTTGTTTACAGCAAAAATATACAGTGGGGCAAAAAAGTATTTAGCCAGCCACCGATTGTGCAAGTTCTCCCACTTAAAATGATGACAGAGGTCAGTCATTTTCATCATAGGTACACTTCAACTGTGAGAGACAGAATGTGAAAAAAAAATCCATGAATTCACATGGCAGGATTTTTAAAGAATTTATTTGTAAAACAGGGTGAAAAATAAGTATTTGGTCAATAGCAAAAATTCAACTCAATATTTTGTAACATAACCTTTGTTGGCAATAACAGAGGTCGAACGATTACTATAGGTCTTTACCAGGTTTGCACACACAGTAGCTGGTATTTTGGCCCATTCCTCCATGCAGATCTTCTCGAGAGCAGTGATGTTTTGGGGCTGTCGCCGAGCAACACGGACTTTCAACTCCCTCCATAGATTTTCTATGGGGTTGATGTCTGGAGACTGGCTAGGCCACTCCAGGACTTTCAAATGCTTCTTAAGGAGCCACTCCTTTGTTACCCGGGCTGTGTGTTTGGGATCATTGTCGTGTTGGAAGACCCAGCCACGTTTCATCTTCAAAGCTCTCACTGATGGAAGGAGGTTTTGGCTCAGAATCTCATGATACATGGCCCCATTCATTCTGTCCTTAACACGGATCAGTCGTCCTGTCCCCTTAGCAGAAAAACAGCCCCAAAGCATGATGTTCCCACCCCCATGCTTCACAGTAGGTATAGTGTTCTTGGGATGCAACTCCGTATTCTTCTTCCTCCAAACACGACGAGTTGAGTTTATACCAAAATGTTCTACTTTGGTTTCATGTGACCACATGACATTCTCCCAATCCTCTGCTGTATCATCCATGTGCTCTCTGGCAAACGTCAGACGGGCCTGGACATGCACTGGCTTCAGCAGCGGAACACGTCTGGCACTGCAGGATTTGATTCCCTGCCGTTGTAGTGTGTTACTGATGGTGACCTTTGTTACAGTGGTAGTGGTCGTACAACAGCCCTCTTAAAAGTAAGGGGAACCACACAAGAGCCCAGAATGGTATTTAACATAACCAGTATATAAGGGGCCAGAACAGAAAAAGCCTCCTTAAGCATCCTTGGGGGAAGAGCATCATAAGGGGAACCAGAAGGTTTTTGCTTAGAAATGAGTTCCTCTAACTCTGTCATAGATACAGTCTGGAAGGCTGGCAGGTTTGCCCTAAGTGGCATAGGTGCCACGAAAACAGGAGTGCGGCCTACAATAGCAGCCCGAATCATCACGATCTTGTCCACAAAGTAGTGAAGAAAATCTTAACATGTCCCGGCCATCGCAGCCGTGGACCTGGAGGCAGGAGTTGCAGTTTCCAGTACTGAATCAATCACCTTAAAGAGAGTGCGTGGGTCATGAGAATTTGATTCCACAATGTTGGCATAGTATCTGATCCTAGCCTGTCGTTCCACTTCCTGGTGATCAAAAAGTGACTTTTTATAAATTTCATAGGACACATGAAGTTTGTCTTGCTTCCACTTTCGCTCAGCTCTCCTACAGGCCTGCCTGGAGGCCTGGGTCTCATCAGACATCCACGGCTCTGCCCTATGCCCTCCTTTCCTAATCTAAAAGGGAGCAACATCATCCAAAACAGATGTGCATAGCGTATCAAAACGAGTAATAAACTCTTCAACAGGGAGGTGGGCTAAGAGAAGGCCCTGTCCTGCTAGACTAAAGCACTCACTGAATCTTGCCACCTTAGCAGGATTTATGGCACGGCTGCGCCTCTCAGGAAGAGAAGCTGGGACCTGCCGAGACGGAACACTAAAATTACATAAAATCGGAGAGTGGTCTGAGAAAACAGGCCTCAATGTTTCCACATTAATGGTCTAAAGACCAGAGGAAATAACTAGGTCAAGAGTGTGTCCCTTCACAATTGTAGAACCCTGAACCCACTGAGAAAGATTCAGAGAACTTAATAGGTGCAAAAGTCCTCAACCATCGTTTTATCAGGGCAACAAATGTGGATGTTAAAATCTCCTACAATCAAAATCTGATCATATTTCAACACATTCATAGCCAAGAAATCAGCAAAGTCTTTTAGAAATTCCACATTCAGTCCAGGCGGGCGATAAATCAACGCCACAAAAAGTAGAGGACAAGGTCCAAGTTCATAAGAGCAAACCTCAAAACTAGAGAAAGGACTTTAAAGGGATAATCTGTTTGCAGCTGAAACCTGATTTATAAACAATGAGGAGTGTTAAGTAAGACTGTTGAGGCCTTGCCACTTTACAATGGCATTTCACCAGAAACCCAGGTACATAGTCATGTTGTGAGGACCAGATCAGGAAGAACTGTTAACACGCCAAACCAATTGGATCTGCAGAGATAAGTCTGCAAATGTTCATTTGGGTTATAGTAATGTGAAAAATGGTTAAGTGAGCTTTGTGTTGATGTTCCAAATTCGTGGTAAAGGGGAAGTAGTGGAATAGTTTCGGGTTTTGTAATAAAGGGAAAAGGGCCTTAAAGAACAGGAGATGTGTTGTATTCAGTGGACTGAGTTGTCTTGCCTTAGCTGATGTTCTTTGGTGGCGGGGGTTGATGATGTCAGGATTGGGAGACAGGGTGTTTTGTTCAAGAAAGTTTGAGCTCGTAGTAACGGCACACAGTTGTCCTGCGTCTTCTTGTTCAAGCAAAAGAACACGACAGAGACCCCCAAAAAATGTTTTTAAACAGTTATAAGAACAACAATTTTCAGCAACCTTGAAACCATTTTAATTGGTGTTTTTTTATTTATTTTTTTGCTATATTCTTGCAGCACAAATGTATTTTTTTATTGCACAAAAACATGTATTTTGATTCCAAAATGTCTGACGAATCTGCAGCAAATTGGTGGATTGCTGACTCTATGGCTTCTTGCAGTGGCTGAGCTGTGTGCTCCTCCGTCTCAACTTTTGGGGCCGTAGAGATGCGAGGACAGAAAACTCGCAAAAGACATACCCACAGGAGATGTCACCTGTGAAAGGGATACTGAAATTGAAGGCTTCATTCTGCTTAAGAATACAACAGTTATCAATCAAATGCTGCACAAGAGGCCACAAGCCAGCAGGCACTGCCATCTCAAATAACCCACACTTCACAATTCAGGAAGAGAGTCCTGAGGAGAATTTTAATAACTTTTAAGGAGAAAGGCCCTCGAAATGTAGCCTAAAGTAAAGCTATTATACACTACCATTCACTTGGAAATATCCTGTACACACACACACACACACACACACACACACGCACACACACACACACACACACACACACACACACACACACACACACACACACACACACACACACACACACACACACACACACACACACAATTAGTCTGATCAAGAAACATAAAATCAACAGGACATGCCAATTGAGTATAAAAATCTGGATTTTAATGTAAATATTAACTTTTTTCCCAAATGATCAAACTAATATGATTGGACTCCTTCTTGATTTGCTTTAGATATTTATTTTCAAACTCTGACAATGCCACAGCTGCCCTGGAGAGCATTGACAGAAGCAGAACACAAGAACATTTCAAAGGCGCATACAGAGTAACCTTTGAGTTTATTATATAGGAGTAAATTTGTTGCAAAAAAATAAAGGAAGAAGTAACAATGTGAAACTTGTTCATTTTATTTCTCTTACCAACGCTTTGACACTTTTAAAATGAATTGCATTGTTCCTTTTGCCACTTTGACAGCAAACTAATTGTTAGCAACAAGTTTGTTTGGGGTCAAATTAAAATATGAATTGATTTTCGAGTAGGCCTAAAATTCTCATTATGTACAAACTGGTGGTATTTCTGTTTTGTACAAAAATCCTACAAAATATGCCTTCGCACGAGTAGTGTTCATTTGCCCTGATACTCATCGGAAGGACACACGTAAAACATTCATAGAGTATAGCATGGACATTTATATGTATATATATATATTTGTATGTATCTTTAAAAAATAAAAAAATAAATAATAATAATAATAATAATAATAATACAGTGGGATGGAAAAGTTTGGGCAGCCTTGTTAGGCTTAACGATTTTCCTTTATAACTCGTTGGTTGTTTTGAAGAAAAATGTATCATATAGGAGACACACAGTTATATTTGAGAAATGAAACTAAATTTATAGAATTTTCTGAAAATGTGCAATAATTGTTTGAACTAATTTAGGCAGGTGCATAAATTTGGGTGCCACAAAAAACAAATTCACTCAATATTTAGCCAATCCTCCTTTTGCAGAAATAACAACCTCTAAATGCCTCCTATAGTTTCCAATGAGAGTCTGGATTCTGGCTGACGGTATTCTGAACCATTCGTCTTTACAATTCATCTCTAGTTCATTCAGGTTTGATGGTTTCTGAACATGAACAGCTCTCTAACTCACACCACAGATTTTCAATAATATTCAGGTCTGGGGACTGAGATGACTGTTCCAGAATGTTCTACTTGTTCCTCTGCATGAACACCTTAGTAGATTATAAGCAGTGTTTAGCGTCATTGTCTTGTTGAAAGATCCAGTCCTGGTGCAGCTTCAGCTTTATCACTGATTCCGGGACATTGGTCTCCAGAATCTGCTGATATTGGGTGGAATCCGTGCTTCCCTCTTCTTCAACAAGATTCCCAGTCCCTGCACTGGCCACACAGCCCACAGCATGATGAGTCACCACCATGTTTTACTGTAGGTAGCAGGTGTTTTTCTTAGAATGTTGTGTTCCATTTCCTCCATGCATAGCGTCCCTGGTTATGCCCAAATAACTCAGTTTTTGTTTCATCAGTCCACAGCACCTTATTCCAAAAATGAAGCTGGCTTGTCCAAATGTGCTTTAGCAAACCTCAAGCAGCTGTTTGTGCTGTGGGAGGAGAAAAGTCTTCCTCTGCATCACTCTCACATACAGCACCTCCTTGTGTAAAGTGCACCAAACCGTTGAACGATGCACAGTGACTCCATCTGCAGCAAGATGATGTTGTAGGTCTTTGGTGTTGGTCTGTGGGTTGACTCTGACTGTTCTCACCATTATTCTCTTCTGTTTATCTGAGATGTTTCTCGCTCTTCCACTTGGAGCCTTAACTTGAACTGTGCCTGTGGTCTTCCATTCCCTCAGTATGTTCCTAACTGTGGAAACAGACAGCTGAAATCTCTGAGACAGCTTTCTGTATCTTTCCCCTGAACCAGGGTCTAGGCAAGTCTGGTCTTAGAGAAATGACAACAGTGCCCATATTTATGCACCTGCCTTTTTGTTTAAGCAATTATTGCACTTTCTGTAAATCCTATAAACTTTTTTCACTTCTCAAATTTGACTGTCTCCTATAAGATATTTTTAACTGAAATTTTTCATAACAACCAACGATTTATGTAGGAAAATCATGAAGATTAACACGGTCGCCCAAACTTTTGCATCCCACTGTATGTCATCTTTACACACCTGTCTTATGAAAACCTGCTTACTTTCCAAAATGCATCCAAATTATTCTGCTTTTCTAGCAGAATAATTTAGATGACACTCCTATGGTATGCTTTCTTCTTCAGATAGCTTATCATTCAAAGCGACAGAAAAGCAGTAGAGGGGTTCCAAATGATCCCCAGAAAACAATGATTAAACCAAGACACCTCAGAAACCACACTTCCCCCTCCCAGGCACCAGAGCAGAAAGAATGAGCACTCATCCCAAGACGGCCCGTGGTGTTTGACTCACTCTATCCCGAATATCCTTGAACTTAACAGTCCTTCTGCCTGGTGCAACCCCTGTAGTGACAGAAGCAATGATAGGTCAGCCAGAGTTTATATACTCACATGGAGACTGTTCTTCAGGGTCAGTTGAGCAGTTAGACATTGTTGGAGCATGATACTTTTCAGTGATGGCATTAAAACACTTGTGAGACTACATTAAATGTACGGAAACACTGAATTATTCAAGGCATTTTGTTGCTGGTCCAGGCTAGAATTCAAAACTAGCTAATAGATGCACGTAAGATGCTAAAGTAATAGTGAATCAGTAGTCTGTAGAAACCTCTGTGTACGTCTCAGCTATATTAAAAGTATGTAAAGATACTTTGTTTTTGCTTTGAATAAGCCAAGTGCCACGAAGCACTAACCATCCACCAAAAGACATACAGATTTTAAATTAATGTCATTCTCCCAACACATCTGCAAACTGAGTATTTAAAACCATACTTTACAGAGACTGCTTTTTTGAGCATGTAAGAAAATTTCGATACACTAACATATCGCAATATTTTGTGTTACTGAAACAATTTTTAAAAGAAGAGTATAATTTTTTATATTTGAGAATTTACATGCAAACATTTACGGGATTTCTTTTGTGTGGTGTAAGTCGACCTCCTACTGCTAGGTGGCGGCAGCTCTTATCGCCTTCATGTTGACGGAACAAGATCTCGCAATAACACTGAATGTGTCTCGGAAGCATCTGGCCTGAGTTTTCCAATTAAATTCACTCTTAAAAATGTCTACATCATTTGGCTATAATATCAGAACATATTAGGTGTGTTCTTGCTGTGTCTTTGTAAATCCATGCTTTCGTTCTTTTTTAAACACAGAAACAGTTTTGTTTACCTGTTTGTAGCTACGGTTTCGCCGACAGCTGCCGGCTTCTTCAGGCTGACGCTGATAGTGGCGCGTCACTTCCTTCTCCGTTTATCTGCGGGCAGCAGAGGACGTTGTCGCCCTCTACTGCCCGCTCTCCCCTCTCCGACGATGCAGTCCCATGCGTGGTCCAGCGTGTAAACTCCGTCGTCAGCCGTAACAGAACATTGCTTAAGAGAAAACCATATAATGGACTGGGACAGCACACGGATCATAACCACTGAACAACAAAAATACAAAAGATGGATCAAGGAAGCAATAGAGATAAGGAGACGTGGATGTGGGACCATGAACAGGGACGACGGAGTTTACACGCTGGACCACGCATGGGACTGCATCGTCGGAGAGGGGAGAGCGGGCAGTAGAGGGCGACAACGTCCTCTGCTGCCCGCAGATAAACGGAGAAGGAAGTGACGCGCCACCATCAGCGTCAGCCTGAAGAAGCCGGCAGCTGTCGGCGAAACCGTAGCTACAAACAGGTAAACAAAACTGTTTCTGTGTTTAAAAAAGAACGAAAGCATGGATCAGAACATATTGTGTATTGTGATATATATCGCATCGCCAGATTCCTGCCAGTACACAACCCTAGCTTTTATAATGTTGGGAGAACATTTAGTTAAGCAGATGAGAAACAAGAGCAAGAAGGAGGAAGCAGGGTTAGTTTATCAGGAGATTCAGTTTTATTCATTGCATTGTTTTTTTCCCCCCTTAGTGCTTCTAAAGACAAGAAAAAGTATTCCTATGATATTCAATTGTAAGTAACCAGAAGAATGCCTCAGAGAGAGTACGTAAGAGTTGTGTTGCAATTTTGTCTGACAGGTTGTTCCTGAAAACAATAAAGACAAACATGAAACACACAACCGGATACTGTGACAAAATGCTGAGAGGCAGGCAGTTGGCATTGAATTAAAACATACAAGTGTACTATTTACAGCATGTTTCCTTTTCAACGGCACCTTTAACCACTCTTAAGTCAACACACACAATGGACACGACATTTAATTACTTCCTCGAGGGCTCCGGCCCTTCACAGTTTGGTCACAGTAGGGTCACGTCTCCTAAACTGGTTCTACTTTGCAGCACATTGAAAAATTGGACCAATCAGGTAAAAAATAAATCAAATGTCGGTAACTTGGTCTGAACGTGTGAGTATATCAGCAGTGCTTCTACGACGCTGTTGATCCGTGGAGAAAGGTGAGACTGTCCTGTATCTACACTTTCCCTTTAAAAAGGTCTTTGGAAGAGGAAAATCAAACTACAAATGAAACTAAATGAGAAAAAATAAATAAATAAAAAAAGCATCACAACAGAGATCATAAAAGAGGTCACCACAGATTTGGTCTGCGGATGGAAGAGTGGCACAGAGATGCAGAAAAGACACCAGAGACCAGAGGGGGTCACGGTGGTACATGCTTATTCCACAGGACTGCACTGCACAGAGTGATCAAAGTATCCAAAAATATTCCATCATGCTTAGAATGCAAACAATGTTGGACTTAGCAATTCTCAGCGAAGCACACGGAGAATAGAGACGAGGCAGGCACACAAACCGTTCCATTATCGAATAGATAGATTATAACGATGAGCATTTACAGGGAACTGGAGCGGACACTCGTCTTTAGTACGTGGCAGTGAATAGAAAATGATGATCTAAGTGACACTTTTTTATGTTCTCCCTAACTGCAAGCTTCCTTCTCTGGCTTGTTGGCTCACGTTCTTTAATGATTCAGCAGCCAAACATCGACTGCAGCTTCATATTTTGCTCAATTAAATACATCAAAAACTACCATAAGGCTATATTGCGTGATTTATTTTTTTATGACTGCAAACAGTTTGCCATCTAAACCCTTCCTACTCATAAACTTTGGGATTGAAATGACAATCAACGACATGTATGCAGAAGAGAACTGCATCAAAGAACTCATTGCACTGGTCCTCTGGATCGATAAATAAAACAACACAAAGACACAATCCAGACAAAAACAATGTCAAATTTACATAATTATAATACTGTAAATGGGAAAAGTGCACAATTTCTCCCCCCCCCCCCCCCCCCCCCATTTTTTCACGTTGCTTGTAACTAACCCTATTATTTACCTCTTGGATGCTCATTTGCTCTCCCACTCACTCGTTCATCCCATCACATCTTACACAGCAGGCGAGGGACTCCTCCCTCAAGCTCTTCACTATTTTTTTTTTAACTTTTGTCACAGTAAACCTACCCTGCCACCTCCAATGTAGCTTGGCATGTACTCTTTTTTTCTTTTAATAATGGAACAGATACCATTTGTTCACCTCATGCCACAGTACACAGTTTTTTTTTCTAGTCCTCTAAATACGTATATTTACATCTGTGGTCCAGAAGAGACGGGTATGTTGGATGTCACACAGATGGACTGAATAGATATAAAGAGTAGAGAGTTAATGCAGCAAGAATCTGCAGAGGTAAGAGCCGTTAACCCTAAAAGAAAAAGTGCTCATGCTGGAGGTTACACCACATCGTGTTGAGTTATTAGGTAACCCTGTTAGCAGAACACCAGAAAGAGCAGGTGTGATTTTACTGTGTGTGTCGTGGAGCTAGCAAGAGTACAGGTGGTAAGAACAAGCAGAAGATGCGGTGATGATGCGGGTAAATGGAGGCGGCGACTGTACAGTCAGTAGGGTTAAAAAGCTCCATCAGGGGTCTTTGACAAACCGGCCCTTACTTTCACACCCCGCTCCTCCACCAAGACGCCCCGTTTGCTCAGAAGTTGCCTGTAAGCCGAGATCTAGAGGCGACACTCAAGATCAGCGTCTAGGGGCAACTTCAGCAGCTGCCCAGTAAGGGGGAATCAGGTTTATAAACAGAGGACGAGCCATTCTCCCAGCTGCAGAGGCGACCACTAGCTTTCGTCTATGTTGAGGCAGATAAACTCCTGAATGCACTTCCTGTATTGCTGCTCAGTGGGACTGCTGCTGGGGTATTGACCTGGCTGACCCAACGGTCCCTCCGCCTCACGCATCTCCTCGTTCATCCGTGCCAGACGCAACCTAGAGGAGAAGAAATCCAGTTATGAGATGGGATGTAAAAAGAGAGGGAAAGTGTGAAGGGGAGTTTGTGACTCTGTGTTAGACAAGGAAGAAAAGTTTTTATAAAGCGTATTTCAACATGCACACAAGCACAATGGCATTTAAAAAATAATGATTGAAAATCATTTTTATTGCTAAAAATAAAAAAGATAAAATAAAAATTGTGATTAAAAGATCATAATTAAAATAAGAAATAAAAAACAAGGCAAACATGTCTTATAAACCCCATAGGTCTGATTGTATTTAATTCTTCAATAAATCTTTATTTGTTGTACCAACTAACGTTTGGGAGTCGATGGAATTAAACCAAATCAATATTAGCGTCACAAAAATGTCTACAACGCTGTCAATTTTACACACACACACACACACACACACACACACACACACACACACACACACACACACACACACACACACACACACACACACACACACACACACACACACACACACACACACACACACACACACGCGCAATTATAAGGTGGTGAGTCATAAAAACTTTAGAGGTATGTTATGACTAATATTTCCTAGCTGTCAGGCTCCAGGCGTTACAGGAAACAGTCTGCCTCCCTACATCGGCGGTGCAAGCCTCAAAAGGATAAGTTAGAGTGCTTTGCATGAGACAAACGGCACTGACACAGAATTAGTAAAATGTTTCAGTCACCTTAAACAAACAAATCATTATTCTTTACTGTGTTTAAATGGAGTAACAAGCTGTAATATTGTGTGACTGTACAATGGTACTGTTTGTTCCTGAGTGATGGAGATGTCTTACAGGGTAACGATGTCGGCGTTGGCAGCCTGGACTGCAATGCTGAGAGGATCGTGACCCTGTTCATCCACCTCTGTCTGTGACGCTCCCCTCTTTAGGAACAAGCACACCTGACTACAAATCAAAATATGAAAAAAAAAACAAAAAACAGAGTTTTAAACATCAGAGATAACAGAAATGGAAACGTTTAAGAACCTAATGATAAACTGGTTTTTCTGTGCTTTAGTTTTCACATTTTCATTTGATCTGATCATCTTTGTCACCTTTGTCACACATTTTGAAATCTTTTAGCAGAATGCTGCAAACCAAAGTCAACGGTGACTAACGTTGGTTTTTTCCACATTCTGCAGCAACAGCAGGATTCACGTGGATGTGAATCAGACTCTTAATGAGTCTCCTCAGCCACTTAATCCCAAAGACGCACTGCTAAACTGGTTTGGCAGCTAAAGCCCAAACATCCAGCTATTTCATCACATAACTGATCACATGACTTCTGCAATAAATATTTTGACTTCTCTGTAATTTCAGCTTGTTTATTGCAGAGTAAAACTATGTGACGAAACACCACCTACACATTTGCACAAAGAGTTCTTTCCTGACAGAGCCTAGTAATTTGACCAGAATACCTTCTGTTTGCACGTCCTGTTCAGGCTCATGTTACTTATGATTAGGTGTAGACAGACTGGTTGTAGCCTTTTGGATTCCTTACCCAGTGTGCCCCAGATAGGTGGCATGGTGCAGCGGGCCTCTGCCTCTCATGTCCCTCTGGTTCACGTCGGCACCGTTCTGCAGCAGGAACTCACAAGCTATCAAAGAGCCCTGAAGAAGAGACAGAAATGCAAAGTTTGGTGTGATTAGCTTTGCAGCTAGAGCATAAATGTGAAGGATAAAAGACATAATTTTCTTTTTTAAATCAACGTCATTCAGTAATAAAAATGTTTTCTTTATATTGTCTCTCACCCCAATCACAGCCTGAATAAGTGGCGTTTTTCCCTCTTCTTCTTCATTGGTGGAGTGCACGTCAGCGCCGTGGGCTAACGCCTCTGCCATGAGAGGCAAATTATGAAGGCGGGAGGATCGGTAGAGCAGCGCCCCTGGGTGTAACTCTCTGGGGTCCTCGGGGTCCGAAGACACTTCCTGTTCGATCTCAACCTCACCGCTAGAGGATTCCTCTGACTCTTCATCTGGGAAAAGGAATTAGAAAAATTAGGAATTAATTAATTTTACTGGAGCATGGTGTAAACAGGTAGCCTAGAACTCCAGACAGACCAAAACAGAAGCAAAATGATTTTGCTCTGCATGTCGGTCTAGCCACGCTCCATTAGAGCCTCAGCAGGGCCAAACAGTCCTGTGCCTTGCCAGTCGCAGCGCTCTATCGGTTTGGTAGGATGATCCGACGGAGTGGAATAACTAAGATGGCGACAGCTCATTTGAAATGGCTTTGGCATCAACGTTGGACTGTCAAGAGCAGATAGATGTACTTAGGTCCTTCCTTTGAACTCTTTTATTTTTTAAATTTTTTGTTCTTGTAAAGCACCTCGTGATTTTTATTTTGAGAGGAGCTATATAAAAGATTGTTTCCTTTCTTTCTTTCTTTCTTTCTTTCTTTCTTTCTTTCTTTCTTTCTTTCTTTCTTTCTTTCTTTCTTTCTTTCTTTCTTTCTTTCTTTCGTTCGTTCGTTCGTTCGTTCGTTCGTTCGTTCGTTCGTTCGTTCGTTCGTTCGTTCTTTCTTTCTTTCTTTCGTTCTTTCGTTCTTTCTTTCTTTCCTCATATAAAGGCTGTATTTGTGTCATCTTCAACAGCGTATGTCGGGCTGCCCAGTTGACATCCATAGCGGTGAGTATGTCACACTGTTCGTGGCCCAATAGCATGCAGAGACCGTTTGAAAGACAACCGTAGATTCTGCCCCATACTGAGCTTTCTCTACGTGTTGTGGCCAGACTATCTAGAATGGATTACCAGGCTAATAAACAGATTAGTTATGGGCCATTCCCATCTGTACCGGGTCGGCCCGGGCCGGGTAGCCCCAGTCGGCCCCAGCCTGGCCCGGTTGATTCCACACATCCTTGTCTTAAGCTCATGTGGGCTGATTCTACCCACCAATCAGAGGCTTGCTCTAATGGAAGGTGTGAATTTGCTGTCAGCAGTGGGTGTGTTGGCCCTGGTCGGCCTGAAGCAGACCCCCTCGAGAAGAGGGCTGAGAATGAGCCTTGGTTGGCCCGGAAAAATACCAGGCCACCCAGATATGTAAACAACCTACGCTACCCGGCCCGGGCCAACCCGGTACAGATGGGAATGGCCCATAATATAAAGCCAGCAACAGATGAGTTATATAAAGCCAGCACTCCTCCTTTACCTTCCTCCGTTACGCTGTCCACCACCGAGCCAAACACCAGGATGTCCGTGCTGCCATCGGTACTTCCTCCCAAGCCACTGTCGCTGCTCAGACCTGCGGGGCCAAGCATCGCCAAGCCAAGGACACGTTAATCGTTACAAACGCACAGAGCTGAAAGTTTTTACCCACATTTCCCCTCAAACCCACAGCAGACTTGCTTTAGTAAGGATTTGTGCTGTGGACTTACTGCGAGGACCAGATCCAGTGTCAAAGTAAGAAAACAGTGAGTCCAGCTCATCTGGACAGAACAGGGAGTCTCGCCGAAACTTTGCTGCAGCTGCTGTAGATGGAAAAAAAGATTTAAAAACATTGCACTTTGTGTTTCAGGCTGTGTTCATGCAATCTCTTCATAAATCATGATTGTCCAAACCAACCTGCGGAGAGGTTTGCAGGTGAGGCGCTGCCTGGTTCGTAGCGGTGGTATTTCCTGCGGGTTTTGTTGGGGGCCCGAACAGAACTGCTGTGTCGCTGGCATTTCTTCACTGTCCATGGGCGGGACTTCCTCTCACCCTCTACCATGGCCTCAGCCCCACTCATTTTTTTCAAGAAGCGTTTCTCGACATATTTGGACTTAATCCAGGCCTCTTTTTCCTGCCTGAAGGAACATGATTACAGTTATCTCATTTGAAGTTATTAGATGTTCAAGGAAACCATAAAATTAAATCCTGAGAAGCAGACATCAATCTGACTGGACTAAAGGTTGCACAGAAGTCTGGTTAAAATAGTGTGGAAATAGTGAAGTGCTGTAAATACTTCATTTGTTAAAATAAAGCAAAATCTGTGTCTTCCACTGCCTCTGATCACTTTGCAACGTTGATGTTTTAACTCCACAAATGACACAAGCCTTAATGTATTGGTGGTTCTAGGGGCGGGGCTACAGGGACATTGGTCCCTGCTGAAATCTGACTGGCCCCTTGAAATGCTCCGTCCTGTCACTCATCTGTCCTTTGCGTGATGATCAGATTATAGGAGAATAGAATTCCAAGTCCAAACACTAGAACCTATTGTTGTTACTGATCTTTATTTGCTGAATAAGCAACAGCACAAGGTATACATCTCAGATCCATATACAGTTCAGGCATGTTTGGATAATCATTGCTACAGATATGCTCGGGTCTATACAGGTGCATCAAGAGACTTGAGTGGCAGGTGTGGCATTTCATTCATTGTCCCAGAAGTCCATTACAAGAAAATAGACTTAGTGATGGTCTTTCAGTGTACACAGAGGAGATGATGGGGATAATTTAGGCTTGGGGTGGACTTAGGAAGCACGTCGGTTGAGGAGCTTAGTTTGTTCTGACTGTAGTAATTCATTGTTTTCTTTAAACATGACCGTTCAGACAGTAGGAAATTCACCCGTTGCTGTACAGGATTCAATCAATGGAGGTGGCTTTTGTACATAAGTCCAAATGCTAGTGGCACTGATGAGATGAATAGGAATGTTGGACTGATACTTATCCCCATACTCCCAAAAATCCTAGATCTGCCACTGCCTGAAAGAGTTCTGCCATGTTGTAGAGTTGCTAATGCTAACGGTTAGCATTTCCCATCTCTAGCCAAGATGGTAGAGTCCATGAAAGCTAATTTACAGTGTAGACCTGTGTAGCTCTCTGACCGGAGCGTTTCACCGTCTATTTTCTATCTACGGCTAATAGAGGAAATAGGGGTAGAAGACTGGCACGTTCAGCCTAATGCTAATGTTCAGCATGTGAAACTGAAAGTGACAGATCATATTTAAAAAATAACAAGCAAACGGTTTCTCAACTAACTGGCTCTGATTAACACTTTATGTGTCAAATCTTCCTGTTGGATATAAACTTACCTTGAACTGGAGGGTCCAGGTTTTTTAGCTCCCAGTTCCTCACAGGCTCCCTCATAAATGTTGTTGATCACAGTGTTTCCCAACTCACACATCAGCTAAACACAAGAAACAGCAGAAATGGGCACAAGGATCAGAGATCGAAAAGAAAAGGAACCTGTTTAAAATGTAATAAAAAATGTAGCGCAGTAGCAGTGTACAAGTGGGATTAATAATGAAACACCACTGGGAGAGGAAGCCGTTCACAAGCTGGATGAGCTAAAGGCAAATTGGTACGCACCTTCAGTAACTCAGGCTCCCATGAGTCTAACGTCAGTGAGCGCACTTTAGAGAAATGGACGCCTAAACTCCTGAAGGAGACAAGAAGAAAAGAGAGCGATAACGCAAAGTTAGTGAAGCCGTTTCTACAAGGTTTTAACATAATTTTTTTACACAACGTTTTATTTAAAATGCCCAGGATGGCAGACTTCTAAATCTTTTAACACACTGTACACACACTGGCCAATTTTGCTGAAAAACAGCATCGTCTTCTTACTGAAAACACCAAATGCTATCAGGACTCCAGCAGAGTAGCTTTATTTAGAATGATCTATTTTTAATTTGACTGAAATATCATAACAGGGTGGCCTCAGTAAGTGGATGGCAAACTCTAACGCTTTAGGGCAAAATGTTATCGCTGAGCAGTAGAAATGAAACAGAAACGTGTGAATGGTCTCACAAGCAGATATTTGCAGTGCAGTAAATCCAGTAATTGAAGAAGTGACATGATTAACCCCTTTATTTGAAAAGATGAGCTCAGATTTCCTGGTCACACCTTGACCTGATTGCTGCCTGAACTGTAGAGTTATGAAAGCACCTTAATAGACACCTGTTTGGGATGATCTCCAAAAGCAACACATCAGGCTCTTTTCTGAAGAAATTTAAGAACACAAAAAGCATGGTAAGCCTCACTCGGTTCAGGTTAAGGTCAGAGTACACGAATTCAACAATTAAAAAAAGACAAGGCAAAATGGAATTTAAGTGCAACTCCCAAAGCTGAAAAAAATTTTATTCTATGAAGTGATGAGATTAAAAGTGAACAGTTTGGTGGGCGTGTCTTGTTTCATCGGGAGCAAAACTAACACTACATTTCAGAAAAAGATCATCAGTGAAGCACAGTGGTGGTACTGTGATGGTTTGGGATGACTTGCTGAAATGGAACAATGAATTCTGAATGAGAATGTCTGACCTTTTACTTTACTGAGGAAACCCCTCCAATGTGAGAAATAAAACAGCTCTCCAAAGAAGAGTGGGACAAAATCCCACCACAGCATAAACTGAATAAACCTTTAAATGGTGGTAAATGCTTTTCAACAGCTCTGTAAGGCCAGAAGGACATTTCCTTGGATAAAGTTTTAACTCTACAACTGGTCCAAATGTAAAAACAGGAATGTGATTGGGAAATTTATCAAGAAACATAGCATTTCAATGTTGCCTGGAAGGATCTTTACCATAAACTGGCATAACTAGTTTGAATTATGAGAAAACAAAAGGTAGTGAAAAGTAGGTCAGGTTGATCGGCGTAACAGTTTAACCCTTTAACTTCTACGCCAAGAAGAAAAACAGGTTGCATTTAAAATTTTCAATAAAGTTTTATAATTGACTGTAAATTAATACTTTGCAGGTCAACCGCTTGGCAGATCAAAATATAGCATTTTATTGAAACAAGCATTGAACATGAAAAATTGGTCTTAGGTGAAGGGTGAGACAAAGAACGATTCACAGGGTCTTTCATGGAGGTAAAGACAAAGAGTCGGAGTACCCAGCCCGGAGGGTTACCGGGGTCCCACCCTGGAGCCAGGCCTGGGGTTGGGGCCCATGAGCAAGCTCCTGGTGGTCGGGCTTTCGCCCATGGGGCCCGGCCAGGCCCAGCCCGAACCGGATACACGGGCTCATCCAACTGCGGACCCACCACCCGCAGGAGGAACATGAAGGGTCCGGTGCAATGTCGACCGGGTGGCAGACCAAGGTGGGAGCCTTGGCGGTCCGATACCCGGACAAGAAAACTGGCTTTTGGGACATGGAACGTCACCTCGCTGGCGGGGAAGGAGCAGTGGCTTGTGGCAGAGGTTGAGCGGTACCGGCTAGATATAGTCGGACTCACCTCGACACATAGCATTGGCTCTGGAACCCAAGTCCTTGAGAGGGGTTGGACACTCTCCTTTGCTGGAGTTGCTCTGGGTGAGAGGCGGAGGGCTGGGGTTGGCTTTTTGTTAGCCCCAAGACTCTCTACCTGTGTGTTGGGGTTTACCCTGGGGGACGAGAGGGTAGCTTCCCTGCGCCTTCGGGTCGGGGAACGGGTCCCGACTGTTGTTTGTGCTTATGGGCCAAATATCAGTTCAGAGTACCCACCATTTTTGGAGTCCCTGGGACGAGTGCTAGATAGTGCTCCATCAGGGGACTCCATTGTCCTGCTGGGGGACTTCAATGCTCATGTGGGCAATGACAGCTTGACCTGGAGGGGTGTGATTGGGAGGAATGGCCCGCCTGATCTGAACTCGAGTAGTGTTTCGTTATTGGACTTCTGTGCAAGCCGCAGTTTGGCCATAACGAACACCATGTTCAAACAAAAGGATGCCCATCAGTACACTTGGTACCAGGGCAGCCTAGGTCGCAGGTCGATGATAGACTTTGTAGTCGTATCATCTGACCTGCGGCCGTATGTTTTGGACACCCGAGTGAAGAGAGGAGCGGAGCTGTCAACTGATCACCACCTGGTAGTGAGTTGGATCAGATGGCAGGGGAAGATACCAGGAAGACCTGGCAAACCCAAACACATAGTGAGGGTCTGCTGGGAACGCCTGGCAGATAAACCTGTTAGGACGGTCTTCAACTCCCACCTCTGGCAGAGCTTTGACCGCGTCCCGAGAGCAGTGGGGGACATTGACTCAGAGTGGGCCTTGTTCCACTCTGCGATTGTTGAGGCGGCTGTTGCTAGCTGTGGTCGCAAGGTGGCCGGTGCCAGTCGTGGTGGCAACCCCCATACCCGCTGGTGGACACCAGAGGTTCGGGGAGCCGTCAGACTGAAGAAGGAGGCCTACAGGGCGTGGCTGGTCTGTGGGTCTCCGGAGGCAGCAGACAGGTACCGGATAGCCAAGCGGGGTGCAGCAGTGGCAGTTGCCGAGGCAAAATCTCGGGCATGGCAGGAGTTTGGTGAGGCCATGGAGAAAGACTATCGATCAGCTCCAAAGAGGTTCTGGCAAACTGTCCAGCACCTCAGGAGAGGAAGGCAGCAACTCGCTCACACTGTTTACAGTGGGGATGGGGAGCTGCTGACGTCAACTGGGGCTACAGTCGGACGGTGGACGGAATACTTTGAGGAGCTCCTCAATCCCACCTATGCGCATTCCGAGGAGGAACCAGAGCCGGGAGACCTGGGAATGGACTGTCCAATCTCGGTGGCAGAAGTTGCTGAGGTAGTCAAACAACTACACAGCAGCGGAGCCCCGGGGGCAGATGAGGTTCGTCCTGGGTATCTCAAGGCTATGGATGGTGTAGGGCTGTCGTGGTTGACATGTCTCTGCAACATTGCGTGGTCATCGGGGGCAATTCCTGTGGAGTGGCAGACCGGAGTGGTGGTCCCCATCTTTAAGAAGGGTGACCTGAGGGTGTGTTCCAACTATGGGGGGATCACACTCCTCAGCCTCCCTGGAAAAGTCTACTCCAAGGTACTGGAGAGGAGGGTCCGATCGATAGTTGAATCTCAGATTGAGGAGGAGCAATGTGGTTTTCGTCCTGGCCGTGGAACTGTGGACCAGCTCTATACCCTTACAAGGGTGATGGAGGGGGCATGGAAGTTTGCCCAACCAATCCACATGTGTTTTGTGGATTTGGAGAAGGCTTATGACCGTGTCCCCAGGGGTACCCTGTGGGGGACGCTCCAGGAGTATGGGGTGGGTGGCTTTCTGTTAAGGGCCATTCAGTCCCTTTACCAGAGGAGCGTGAGTTTGGTCCGCATAGCCGGTAGTAAGTCGGACCTGTTCCCGGTGAGGGTTGGACTCTGCCAGGGCTGCCCTTTGTCACCGGTTCTGTTCATTACCTTTATGGACAGAATTTCTAGATGCAGCCGTGGTGTGGAGTGTGTCGAGTGTGGTGGCAGGAGAATCTCGTCTCTGCTTTTTGCGGATGATGTGGTCCTCCTAGCTTCATCCAGCTCTGACCTTCAGCTCTTGCTGTGTAGGTTCGCGGCCAAGTGTGAAGCAGCTGGGATGAGGATCAGCACGTCCAAATCTGAGACCATGGTTCTCGACCAGAAAAGGGTGGCTTGCCAACTCCGAGTTGGGGGAGAGGTCCTACCTCAAGTGGAGGAGTTTAAGTATCTCGGAGTCTTGTTCACGAGTGAGGGTAGGAGGGATCGGGAGATTGACAAGCGGATTGGTTCAGCATCTGCAGTGATGCGGACGCTGAGCCGATCTATCGTGGTGAAGAGGGAGCTGAGCCAGAAAGCCAGGCTCTCGATTTACCGGTCGATCTACGTCCCAATCCTCACCTATGGTCATGAGCTTTGGGTAGTGACCGAAAGAACGAGATCGCGGATACAAGCGGCCGAAATGAGATTCCTCCGTAGGGTGGCCGGGCTCAGCCTTAGAGATAGGGTGAGGAGCTCGGACATTCGGGAGAGACTCGGAGTAGAACCGCTGCTCCTCCGGATCGAAAGGAGCCAGTTGAGGTGGTTTGGGCATCTGGTCAGGATGCCTCCTGGACGCCTCCCCGGGGAGGTGTTTCGGGCATGTCCTGCCGGCAGGAGGCCCCCGGGTCGACCCAGGACACGTTGGAGAGGTTACATCTCCAATCTGGTCCGGGAACGCCTTGGGGTGCTGCCGGAGGAGCTGGTGGAGAAGGCCGGGGAGAGGACGGTCTGGAGCTCCCTAGTTGAGATGCTGCCCCCGCGATCTGGACCCGGATAAGCGGAGGAAGACGACGACGACGGCACTGAACTTGAAAACTTGAACTTGAACAACTGATAAACCAAACTCCTGGTAAACATGGGTCTGTTTGAATAAAATTAAAGCCCCAGTGGTAAACCCATTTTTCTGTGCAGTTACCTGTGGATCCCGGAGCACTCGATGCACAGCAGCACTCCCAGGTTGATGGAGGCCCAGCAGGGAGCGGCTTGGCTGCAGTCGCTGCACAGCTCGTTGCCTGGAAGGCTCTGGACCCTCTGGAGGAGACTCTCACCCCCTCCCCGAAACACCTTGTCAGCCCTCTCCCCCCTCTCCCTGGGCTCGCTGGCAGAGTCGATGCTGCTGGTGGAGGGAGACGCTGTCCGATCCAAACGCTGTAGGACGGGATTACATTTCATTACATCCAAATCTGGTTTGCATTAAACTAAATGAACATCCATTTCTGCATCCATTCACAAACTTCACCTCAATGTAATAGTTGTCACTGATGTCTTTATAAGCAGAAGCGATGCTTGCCTGGACCGCCTGGATCCAAGCCTGTCGAAGTTTCTCAGACTCGGCCTGCAGCATGCAGCTCCTGTAGGAGCCAGATGAAATGCATCTTAGTGGTCTGCTGGTGACGTTTTTATTTATGTTTCACTCAAAATGAGAAAATAAACAGCATTTTGGGTTTACTTGTGTAGTCTTTGGCTAATGATTAAATTTGTTTGATGATGTGAAACATTTAAGAATAATAATAAGTGTAAAAAATATATTTCAGGGTGAATCTTTTTATTTCTGTGCACATCCTGACACACACTTACTTAGTGGGTGAAACCACTTCAAAGCAGAATCTCCTCTCATTATCCTCACACAGTTTGACTGAGCACAGCCTCAGATCTTCAACAACAACTGTCAAAGAGTCCTGCCAGTGACAGAAAGGAGGGTCAGGGATTAACTCCAAATTAGCAAGAGTAGGTTACACAGCTTATAATTCACAGGAAGCGCACGTAGGGGTTTGATCTTTTCCTTACAGCCAGTGCATGACTAATCTGAGTGATTTGACAGAAAAACTGTTAGTCCTTTGGTACACAATTAGAAATAACATAATAGGGGAGTATGTATTAATTAAAAAAAGAGTTCACCTTGAGCTTTTTTTGGTAAACCAGCTGGCTGTTTTGGATTGAAAACCACCGCCTAGAGGGTGTAAAAAATACGATCATTCCAGTGTTACTACGACAGAGATGCAAGTCTTCAGATAATACAAGAAATTATTTTAAAAAGTCCTTCAGGAAAATCTTTAATTCTCCAGGAAACACTTTTCTGACAGAAATACCGAGATTTCTATAGTTTAATCAGCCTTTTATGCATATTACTTCACCTGTTCCAGGTCTTGAAAGCATTGCTGGCTCTCTTGAACAGATAACCCTCCATGACAACACCGTTAGGAGCATCCACATTGAACTCCAGCTTGGGGTCATCATAAGAAAAGTCCTGCATCAAGAACATATGAATAGATATATAAACAGGTTTGACTTTTGGTTCATTCAGTCTTAATTTTCAAAAAGAGGCCGTTGAATTTTATAAACGATACCAAACAAATCCACTGTGAAACGATTTAGTCAGGTGAAACCATTTGTCCGCCTAAAGACCCAAAGACCACTAAATCAGCCTATCCTTCTCTAAGGAGGGTTTGTTTAAATACAAGCACAACTCCACCTATCAGGTTAAAACTTTATTCTCATCAGTCACCTAACAATAAAGGCCTTTTAGAAAGCCAGATGTCTGCGGCTCGTTCAGGAAGACACACTTACAGAAACTCTGGTTGGGTTTCACTATTGTTAGACTTTTCTGAGGTAAGGCGATGCTAAACATATGGCAAGCTGAACACACACACACACACACACACACACACACACACACACACACACACACACACACACACACACACACACACACACACACACACACACACACACACGCTGATTTAGCTGCATATTTACACACTGATGTTATTGTGCACTCCTGCTGCTCTTCGACGTTGCTAAACAAACAGAAAACTTTGTGACGGTCGTCCCCGAGAGGAGACCATCCACCTATACAAAACATTTATGAAAATTTGTGGATGTGGTGATAGGTCAGCCATCTATGTTTATTCTATCTGACAAATAAAAATGAAAAGTCCAAGCGGCGTGAAACAAAAGCATGCTAGATAATGATGGTTTGTCTGTTTCTTAGATGATGAAGGACATAAAAAAGTGTGCGGACATGCTGCAGGAGGGAGACGTCTACTTTATAAAAGTAAGCTATCCTGATCTAGTGGCATATCTTCACTAAAAAGATCAAATTAAACCTATGGTCATAATCTGATCCCAGGTCAGATGCTGTTTTCCTCTGATAAGAGTTCCAAACCTGACTAGATCCAGTGTATCCTCTCACTCTGACATTTCTGATGGTGCGATGACTCCTTTCCAGGGAAAATGGTCTGAACAACTTTTTTTATATTCATTTAAACCCATTTGGGCTTTCCCCTTTCCCCTACGACGTCAACTAGAACATTTATGGATGACGCGGACTCTGAGGTCCTTTCAAGTAAGATGAATACAATTCTACAGCATTGTAACCTTAGTTTTCTCTCATTTTTTCCTTCAACTCAGACAGATTTTTCATCTTTCAAAGAAGTCTTGATCCACAGTTCTTCAGAGTTTAAACTTTGGCCCACCGTCACTCCGATACCTGTTTGTTTTCAAAGCCACTTCACTCATTCGGGCATAAAAAAACATCTAAACTCAAGAAGTAAACTGGTTGATCCATAACAGATAGTGTTGCATTGGATCATTAGATAACTTGCTAACTGCGGCCTGTCACGAAGACTTGTCGTTTCTTTAGCTGAATCTATGAAAACCACCAAAGATAGAAAAGTTGCAGATTTTCCTGTTTCAGGTCTTTGCAGAATTTATTCTTGTTTCTTAAAATAATTAGTTTGAAATACTTATGATCTGCTAGAAATAAGCTCTGTTTTTTTCTTTTTCTTGGAGTCAGTCCTCATGTGTTTAAGCACAAACAGCAAAATTTGCTCTTACAGCACAAAACTTTGAAAGACCTCCAGAAAGTCAGGAGAACAGATGATCAGAACCACGTTTAAAGACTTTTTAAAGGATAAAGATTTTTGGAGTAGCTAAAGAACAGTGATGGCATCTGTAAAAACACTGATCCTTGGACCGGTAATCTACCCTGCTGTGTCCGATTTTACCCCCAAATCCCTAAAACGCATTAATTCATTGAGCACCAGAGTAAAAGCAGTCATCAAAAACTAATTTTAGACTAAAGAAAGAGATAAAAAAATAGATATGTGCCTCACCAACATGTAGTTTAGCCTGCCAAAAATCTTCATCTTCACCACAATGACATCTAACAGCATTTTGAATGTGATGAATAAGTTATAGAGCTATGTTTTCAGAATCCTGCTGGAACCAAGAGTAAAACACTCATGCCACACAATTCCAGATGAGAGAGACTGTCAGCCAGCAGCAGCACGCTTGTGCCGTTCCTTCACTCCTCGTCACCTGCCAGCAGACTGGCCTGCACCACGAGGATCAGCCATCAGAGCTCATTACCATACAGCTGTCCCCCTCCTGCCCTGCTGACCCCATCGCTTCTGCTGGAGATCAAACATTTTAGGACAGGGATGGGGGGGGGGGGGGGGGGGGGGGTCTGTATGTGCATCCGTCTCGTACTTCATCCCCACCCCACAGTGAGATTTAGAGCTCCCCTCTAACCCTCGCAACAATCCAGAGGCATGGACTTTCTAAGGAGGAGTCAGCTTTCCATCTGTCTGCGGCTCTGAAAACTGTTCCTGCTAAATCAAGCTGATGTTATGACTCCCCAAACACGACCCAGGAGCCCCTCTTCCCACCTTAAATCAGCCAGGACCATGTAAGAATACAGCTAGTATAGGCGTCAGGCTGCATGAGCACAATCTCTTTATTAGTCACAACTGTTTAGATGTAGCAACGCAATGAACCACAATAATACATGCAAATCCTGCAGGCTATATGTTTATTCTATTTAACTTTATCTGTAGCAGACTTTGGATATTCACCTAATCGATCTGTTTTTAAAAGAGCAACTGGAAGGTCAGGATCTCCTGTCGGTTGAATAACAAGAGGCGTCTGCCAATAATGCAGCTTCATGAAAAGAAGCCTGAACAAAAGAGGTAAACACCTGGTTTGTATTAAGGAGAGCTGCACCTGTGTTTGTGTGGAGAACAATTACCACCCAGAGTCCTTTTTTTGCATAGAAATGGTGAAAAACAGTCGCTACTCTTGTAAATGTTACTTTTTTTTATAACCTGTGGATCAACTGAAGGACCCTGGTAGATAATAATTAAGGTGCCAGCTCAATATTTTTCCATTTCCATCACTTTTATTCCTATTTTCTTTCCTGCAGCTACGGGGAAAAAAAACATTTAAATATACTTTAAAATGTGGCCTGAATGAGAAAAGCCTTCTTACTCCCATAGTTTTTTATTTTACTATACATACAAATAATACATAAAAACAGGAATATTTGTGCCTTCTTTTACCTAAAGTGCATCTCATTTCTACAAGACTTATGGATTTCTCTCAAAACCCTTGTAGGTAAAATAAATGTAGCAACATTATTATTAAAATAAACAAATAAATAATCAGCTACATTTTGCACTATTAGAGAAATGTCAATAATTAATCATTTATCTTGCCATACAATATGTGCTAAAATAACTATAATAGTTTATGACCACACCTTTGTCCAATTTATTAAACATATAAAAAATCATCTTAATGTTTTAGCGCTTTTCTCTTAGAAATTTTTTTTGCTTAACATTATAATAAATGGTATGTTTATCAATTTGTTTATTTGTGCATGTCTCACCAGTGCAATTGCAATGGTGATCAATGAGCTACTGGTGGCAGCATTAACATTTCTGAAGGTGCTTTTTCTCTTTTCTCATAATTTACAAATTTGGCATTTTGAGCTTAGATTATTAGAAAACTAAGGCACAGATTACATTTGAAATTTCTGAATAAGTTAGTGTAGTTGAATATTTTAGGGCAGCTCGCCACAACGAAGCACGCTCTACTTTGATGACCATCAAGTGCTTTCAGAATATTTAAACTTCTTAACTTTCATTAAATTTTTTGTCTTTATATTTCTGATTACTGTTTTACTTTAACCTAGACAGTTCTATCAGCAAATGCTGCAACAATAGAGGAGGAGAACGCTCCCCAGGGAGCCACAAGGACGTCCAACCCAACTAAAAGCCCGACCTGAACAAACGGAGAGCTGAAAAAGAACGAGTGACTGATATATGGAGTCAGACAGGGTGAGACGAAACAGGAACCAGCTAAAAAGTAATTAATGGGACCTTTAGTCATTGCTTAAATATATATGTTGTTGTGAAATGAAAAATCAAGTTCATAAACACTGTTAGACTTCTTAATTAGAAATTGTATTATATTGAGTTCAGGTAACACACAAATTTAGCCTTTTTACTCAATATATAATTATGATTAGTCTGAATTTAAAATGATCAGTTAATCAAAACACAATATAATTTTAAGTTGTGTCGATGTAAAATAAAACTTGATGACGTGTAAACCTCCCACAGTTCCTCACTTTTTCTCAGGCGGACATTTTCAACAGCACATGTTCAGGATATGAAGCACTGTGTTGGTGGAGAACGGTAAGTACATTTATGCGGAATTACACATATTTTACAGTCACCCTGGATTTTGTTAGTGATATAGCCTAGTTTAAAACAAGGACGTAACATTATCTCTCCCGGTAGCAAGCGAGACGCTCCAGTTAGCTTTCACCCACATCTGTGTGCATAGCAGTTCGGCTGTAACATACACGGAGACGCAAATTCTGCGATAGTAGAAATTGTTGGGCTCTTTTTGAAACATCTAATACTAACGTTACTCTGATATAGACCATTGTAATTGTCTAATGTTTAAAAGATCACAGATATTGTTAGCCACGGCACTAACTGCTATGCTAACGCTGGGTTCTGTAGGATGTGAGCTATAATGTTGATGCTAGCCAAGGTAAGTAGCTATCACTGATGTGTTTGTTGTTAGTTAAGCAGCGATTGAAACGTTTTATTATCTAAATGTGGAATTATTTTTTGTAAAGAGAAGCATTTTATGTTAATAACCATTAAGAAATGCTAAAGCTAGATGCCGCTTTTCGCTTCTACATTTACGTCAACAGCGCCACCATCTTGTTAATGTTAAGGGCGGGAGTTCAACCCAGTACCGAGCCATGAAAGATGCCAGACTTAAGTGGACATTGCCGCACAATGGTAGGGTAATTATTATTATTATGGTAGGGTAAGGGTGATTTTTGGTGACTTTCGGTGTTTTGAAGAGAAATACGGAGAGGCGACACGGATTGTTTGTGCCATTGATATGTCTCAATAAAGTTTGAAGAAAAAAATTGAGCTGCGTGGTAGCGGACCACCATTTTGGATGGGTCTCCATTCGCCCCTAGTGCAGGTTTTTTCTACGAAGGAATGTGTTCCTCCAGTTAAAACACGTTGTCGTTCTTTTTAACAAAATGAGATATAAGGAGTGGCATGACAGGGCTACCAGAGTCAAATTTTGATGGTAAATAATGAAACTGTTAAAACATTTTTCCAAACACAGAAAGGCAAAAAAAAGTCAACAACCCCACTGTTTTTAGCAATATGCCAGTTTTTGCAACAGTTGGCTGCATAAAAAGGACCATGGATTCTGACTCAGCATTGACTCCAATTGGGTTTTGGAGAATGATAAACCCAACCAATATGGCAGTGACGCTGCAACCATAGAGAGCATATATTCATAGAGACAACAGTTGTTGTTGGAGAGCTACATGCTTTGCTATCATATTGGATGGGTCCAGCACTCTTCCAACAACCAGCGTACTGTTGAAAACAGATCATGTGGGAGTATTGACTTTTCTAGCTTGTGTATGAAAAAGTTTTTCCGTATTTACTGTCAGAAAATGGCTGAATCTTACGTTTGATTTTATTTAAAAAAAACATGATAAAGGCTTTTAGTTTAGTGAACACATTCCTGGTAGAAATAAATGCACTGGGGGAAAATGGAGACCCATCCAATATAGCGGTCTGCGGGTACACCAGCTCCAACAGACAGGCCCAGTCCAAGGTCACCTCTACGTGTATTTGATGTCTATGGAAAGCTACATGTTGCATCTATGCATATATGATTTCTATGGCTGTTGGGCTTTCCAGCGCTCAACAAATTCAGGTATTCTGTTTTGAATGACTGGTCCCAGCTCACACTGTCCCCGAAAAGGTCCCCAACTTTATAATTTTATGAATCAGAAATGTTACTAGCATCGCACGCACACACACACACACACACACACACACACACACACACACACACACACACACACACACACACACACACACACACACACACACACACACACCACCTGGTTGTAAAAGTTCATTCAAATGCTGTAAAAGCAAAATATAGTAAAAGACTAATGTTAAATGTATCTAACAGAGTTATATATTACTATTTAAAAATGGTGCAAAAGATACTAATTGGAAAAGTTGTTTCAAAAGTGTAAACAAATGCCTCATAACAGTAAGTTAAATATCATAAAAACACATATTGGCTACTGATGGGCCACCAGGCTTTTCAAGTTTAAAATCATTTAACTTCATTTATTTTCCTACTCAGGTCTTCAGTGACTTTGAAAGGACAAAACACTGGTATCCTGGTGTCATAGACCAAGAGTTCAAGTTGAGATAGGTCAGCCTCTCAGGACAAGCTAGACATCCCGTCCTCTGTCCCCTGAGGTGAGAAGCTCTCCGAGTCCATCAACAATTATTGACAAAGACGCAGGTGAAACTTATTCACTGTATTGAAGACTCACAAGTGAAATTGACAATACCAACTTGTGTGTTTTTGTGCAGGTGTGACTTTCTGGTGTTCTACAGTGTCCTGGTGTTGTGGATCTAGGGGTTCCAGTTAAGACGTGGTCAGCCTTCTAAAGAACGTGGGAATCTCACCTAAATATTCAGTTACTTTGCTGTGTGCCTCGCAAGGACAAAAACTCAAACCTTCATCTTCTCCTGGTATCCTGGTGTCACGTGCCAAGGGGTTCAAGTTAAAACGTCATCAGCCTTCTGAAGTAAGCGTGAACAAACATGGAGTAAGACAGAAACATCAAGTATGGATTGGCCTTGCAAAATCTGTAAATTTGCGACCTCCACTAAAGACGAGTAGTTGAAACATTATAGGTTACGTCATATCCCTGGTGTGCAGCCTCTGCCATGCCCTTACCTAGATTGTTTTTGTTCATTTAAATCATGGGGTAGCCTAAAATCACACATATCAAGGAAACACTCTACTCACTCAACAACAGTGAAAACAAGCGGCCGAAATGAGTTTCCTCCGTAGGGTGGCCGGGCTCAGCCTTAGAGATAGGGTGAGGAGCTCGGACATTCAGGAGGGACTCGGAGTAGAACCGCTGCTCCTCCGGATGGAAAGGAGTCAGTTGAGGTGGTTTGGGTATCTGGTCAGGATGCCTCCTGGACGCCTTCCCGGGGAGGTGTTTCGGGCATGTCCTGCCGGCAGGAGGCCCCCGGGTCGACCCAGGACACGTTGGAGAGGTTACATCTCCAATCTGGTCCGGGAACGCCTTGGGGTCCTGCTGGAGGAGCTGGTGGAGGTGGCCGGGGAGAGGACGGTCTGGAGCTCCCTAGTTGGGATGCTGCCCCCGCGACCCGGACCCGGATAAGCGGAGGAAGACGGCGACTTAATGCTATATCGTTATGTATATAATTTTTAGCATAGAAAATCAGCCGCATCAGGATATGAAATTGTTGCCATATTGCCCAGCCCTACCTGCATCTGATTTTTTTTAACACGTTATCTATTTTTTTCTATCAATCAGGACAACACAGTTGAAAAGCGCAGAGAGATTACCATTCGCTGCCTCATAGTCTATATTGGAGAGAAGGAGGAGGATCTTTTCAAACAATACAGCGTAAGTACTTGACTACTTTTTCAATTTTTTGTTTTGTTTGAAATATGTGTCTGTAGGTTCTGTGTGTTTTTGTTCATTGGATTTTCTGTTCAAGTTTGAGTAATGAAGGGATGTTCCACCCCTAAGTGAAAATTTGTCTATTGCCATAATCCCCAGAGTTTGATAAGTGAGAAAAACACCTTTTGTTACCAGCACAGTAATTTTCTTGATCTGGCAGTTATATGTCTGCTTTAACTGAGCATAAACAATGGAAGTGAATAGCAGGTAGTAGAATTTTGTGTGTAAAAGTGATTAAAATGACACAATAATGATACCAACTGGAAAAGTTCCTGAAGAAACTTTGAGAGGGCGTGCTACCGGCAGTACTTCCATGTTGGCATAAAGTAGAAAACATTAGCTTAAAGCTAAAAGAGTTAGCATAAAGCTAAAAATATGATCTTAAAGCTATAAACATTAGCTTGAACCTAAAAAGTTAGCATAAAGCTAAAAGACATGTTACCCCCAGGAATAGTTTGTTTCATTATTGAGTAATTTTAATCACTTTTGCACACAATGCTAGTACCTGCTATTCACTTCTAACATTTATGTTATGCTCAAGCAAATGGACTGCTGTCAGATCAGTAGAATTACTGCGCTGGTTACAAAAGAATGTTTTCTCACTTTTCCAACTCTGGGGAATATGGCAATAGAAAAATTTTCAAACGTTATAGAGATTAAAAAAAATTGAAACTGCTTTGATTTTGCTTGTATGGGTTGCAGAATGACAAAGAAAAATCACTGAAAGATAAACACAAAAGACAACCTGTTTTAGCTTATTTTCATACCTGAAGTCGTAGTTCATTACTTGATTCACGTCATCCTGAAGAGCTTGAGCTACGTATTTTATACATCCTAACTTCTTTTAATTTCTCTTACAAGGATGTGGAGGAGCTCAACGCAGACCTTGCAATGCAAGTCATGAAGATTGCTATCATTGGTGATGGGCCTGAAACGATCATCGTTGAGGAATCCAAGATCCTGGAGGGGATTGATGCTGCCAGATCCTGTGTTTTGCTGATGGGAGTTATCTACACTCTGAACCTTACCTACCCAAAGCAGCTGAAATTTACCTTTGAGGTATTTCAAAAGCTATGCCTTGAGCTTGATGGACAAAAAGCCAGCTCTAAAGTAACGAATCTCAAGTTGGGTATTTTCTAGAGCAGACTTAATGAACTGTTCATGAGGGAGTTTCAAAGTAGACACAAAACCTTTTCTTATTTCTGCATTTGCAGCACTACTTCAGTCATTGGCTTTTACTAAATTTTAAAGCACTGTTCTTCATAAGCTTCTGAGTTAATTTTTTGTGTCTTAAATGCTGCTGTTTGCACATTTTTAAGGAATTTGAGCTGTGGTTAATTCCTCCCATTACCTCTTTGTTCTGAGGATAGTGGTGTGTTTTGAAGTTTATATATAATGCCCTCTTTAGCTGGCATTAATCTGGTAGTTGAAAAGTCAAATATAAATGAGAATGAATATGACTTTGCTAAAGTACTGACAAAGTTGAATGAGAGAAACTTTGCTCATTTTATGTTTAAATTAGTGAATTTAAATGTATTGAACTCTTTGATATTTTGTTTTGATTCACTGTCCCTTATTCAAGTCAAAAATTATGATTCATGTATTGGGTTTTATTACACTTTAATACACTGTTCCTCATAAGTTTCAGTGGGCGTTTTGTGTCTTAAGAAAATTAAGCCCTCAAATCTTGCACTTTACATGTTAAAGAATTGTGCTGTTATTGTTATTAAATGGGTCTAACTCATTTGAATAATTCTGTCTGAATTTCTATTATTTCTGAGCACCAGGTCTGAGTTCCTTAGCTGATGTCCAGATGCCAGGTTAGGACATCTCCCTCATGCCTCTACATAAGGGGTGTCAAATTCTGGTCCATGGGGGCCGGTGTCCTGCATCTTTTAGTGTTTTCCCTGTTCCAACACAGATAATTCACCTGTGCAGCAGATCATCAAACTCTGCAGAAACCTGTTAATGAACTGCTGACTGAAATCAGGTGTGTTGAAACCGGGAAACGCTAAAACGTGGGATTACGGCCCTTTGAGGACTGGAGTGACACCCCTACCCTGAATACTCCTAGCAACCATTCAGAAGGTATTTGGCATCTCCTTGCTGAGAGCTGATTTTACTCAGCCACCTTCAAACAAAAATACACACAACATCCTATTATTTTTCTGAAGGTCATGACACAAGAGCAGTCAAAGCACATGTTGAGGCTGAATTTCATTTGGTAAAAAGTCTGATCAACAACTTTCTTATGTCTTAGAACCTTGACTTCTTTGTGGGCAGGCACCACCTTGGATGAACCCTCCCACAAGGTAGTCATGGTTATAAGAGACGACCAAATCATCATGGTTCTATTTTGGAGCAACTTAGCCTCCTGAGAAACAGAAAAATGCCCTTATAGAATCTCCTGCAGGGATCATACATAATTGAGTTAATATTTGAAGTTTATTTTTTGTGACCAAAAAGCTACTACACTACTGTATAACTGAAATATTATATTGGACCAACTTAAATTCTTGCGTTCTTGTTGACAATTATTAAGTTCATGTAACTTAGGAATGTGTTTAAATGTGGCCAAAAAGTTACTTCAACATAAATGAATATTATGTTGGATCAACTTAAATTCTTGCGTAATTGTTGACAATTATTAAGTTCATGTAACTTAGGAATATGTTTTAATGTAGCCAAAAAGTTACGTCAACATACATCAATATTATGTTGTACCAACTTAAATTCTTGAGTTCTTGTTGACAATTATTAAGTTCATGTAATTTAGGAATGTGCTTTGTAGTCACGAAAAGGCTACTTCACCACACTCAAAAATATTGCGCTGATTTAATGTAATTCTGCCAGAAGTTGGTTTAACTTAAAAATTCTAGTGGAAAACGTTAACATATGTTTTTTTGTTGAACCAATGCTTTATTTTTTAGAGTGAGGCAGCTGAAGCAATCAAAGGAACGTCGAGGTAAACCCCTCAGCAAGAGGAGAATATCAAACGTAAAAATGGATATATAACAAGTATCCACCACGTTTTTTACATTTTGTATGTCTGCAACTCAAGAGGCTGATTAATAAAGAATGGTGTGCATTTATAATTCATAAAATCTGCTTTTTCATATCTTTGCTTTGGGCTGTGATGCATCTGCACATTGAGGGAAAAAAAATCAAAATCTCTTCAGGCTTTCCTGTGAAATGTTTTCAGTGGAATCCAATACAAAAGATTTCTGGTATAAAAGATGAAGCCGCATTGTCATCTCACTGTAATAGTCTAGTTTAACAAGATCAGCAGCGGTATGCTTCGGTGGAAAAGAAACCCAGAGTGACTCAGAGTATAATTCCTTCATGATTCAAATGGTAAAAATGTCCTGTATTTGATACAGCGCCTTCTAGAGTCCTGGAACCCCCCCAAGGCGCTTTACAACACAATCAGTCATTCACCCATTCACACACACATTCACACACTGGTGGGATGAGCCACGATGTAGCCACAGCTGCCCTGGGGCGCACTGACAGAGGCGAAGCTGCCGAGCACTGGCGCCGCCGGTCCCACCGACAACCACCAGCAGGCAACGTGGGTTAAGTGTCTTGCCCAAGGACACAACGATTCAGTCATTCTCCCTTTAATGGGTGAGCAGACGCTCAAACACCCTCTGGTCTTTTCCAGTTTCTTTCCTTATTTTCTGCCGCAGTCCTGATTTTAAAACTCTTTTTTGTAACTGTCGTCATGCTTTATACCACTCGCCCCCTCGTTCAACCCCCTGCTGTGCCTCTTAATGCCATCTGTTGGTTAGAGCTGGCACAGGACAGAGGAGGGAGTGGATTCAGGCTGGCATCACGCACAAGCACCTCTCATCAGAACCAGGACACAGTCTGAATATAAGGGTCTGCATCTTTGGGTCTACAGACAATGTTTCTATTGATTTAAATGCAAAAACAAGAACTAATTACCCTCTAAAATAAAAAAATAAAAAGTGTAACATTTCTGTGCAATTGCTTTTACGGTCACTTCTTTGGTAACATTATGCAACTACAACGCTATTATGAGAGCTAGCTAGTGTTGATGCACCGATTGTGAGTTAGAGGTCCGATTCAGATTTCTGAATCTTTATTTTTGCTAAAGATTCTGATTTTTTACAGAATGCATCTTTTTATTTCATAATTAAGCTAAAAAATTCTAAATCTGGAAGTAAAAACATCCATGTAGACAAACTTGTTGTTGGCAGGAAATTGGTCTAAGAGACTGTGAGTTCAAGGATCAGGAAAAACTAATGATTTTTTTTATGCTGATTAGCAACAGTGCATTCAGAGACAATAAAAATACGTAAACTCAACTCGATGGTGAGGCTTTAGTGTGTAACTAAGAAATCCTGCAAATCCATCAGTATTACTGGCTTATAAATAAAGTCTAATAATTTGTCACTGAATAAAAAAACTGTAAAACTGTAGATTTTAATACTGAAAAATGTGGTTTGTAAAAATAAATTTGAAAATGGAAACTAAAAATTTTTATATAAAAAATCATTAAAGGACATTATAATAGGACACTGCTTCCATGCACTATAATAGCTTTTAACTTTTCGAGTAAGACCTTACCAACAGATGGGCATTAGGGTCAAAAACCCCATGAAGTGCAATCTCCCACAAAATGACAAGCACATCAGACTCCCTTTCATCACTGGCAAAGAGTGAGGAGGTAAAAGTGTAAAGCAACAACATTTATGAATGAGGAAAGTTTTGTAACCATTTGTTACAAATCAGTAAATGTGTTTTGTCCTCACAGGCTTCCGTAGAAGGAAAAATGGCGTCTAATATGGCATCACCCAGAGCCTTAGGCCTAGTCCACACGTAGCCAGGTTTTTTTTAAAAAAACGAATATCCGCCCCTCCAAAAACTTGCATCCACACCACCTCATTTTAAAAACAAACTGTCCACAGGTACCCGGATAAATACGTTGTTAAGGACATGCCAGACCTGTAGGCGGCAGTACTTCCCCCGTTCTTAACCTCGTCCTTCGTCTGTGGTCTTCCGCAAGGAGCAGTAATTCCGCTTGCAAAAACAAACAAGCAAAAAGCGCTTGGACAATTGATAAAGCGAGCGCAGCTCTGAGGGCATCCATGCTGTCGGCTAGTGTAAACACAGGTCGCACACGTGATGTCAGCATTTTTTTGTTGCGGAAAGTGACGTTGCGGACCTTAAAACTCCGGTTTTGTCTGTCCACACGCAGACACCCAAAACGGAGAAAACGCAGATTTTCACTTTGGCCGGAGTTTTTAAAAAGATCCGTTTTCGTGTGAAAAAACTCCGTTTTCGTGTGGATGACAGGCCAAAACGTGGAAAAATATCTACGTTTTGGCAGATCCCCGGCTACGTGTGGACAGGGCCTTAGACTCGCTCCCATGTATTTTTGAACAGATATTTATGGTTGTATGTTATAAAACAACATTTTGAGGAATATTTCTAAAGATTAATGGTAAAAACTGCACATTGTCACTTTAAGACTTTAGAGGTAACAAATAAATAAATAATATTTTATATCCACTTGAAGAAAGAACCAAAAATGGAAAATTGGAAACAATAACTCAGCATCTGAACAAAGACGACTTGAAGAAATAGTCAAGACGAAATCATCAAACGTCTAAACGGGTCTGGTCCGCACAAGAATATCCAGATTTTTATGGTGTCTTTGACTCAAAAATTGATACCCTGAAGAACAAGCGCTGACCTGCTTCAGAACATCCCTCTCCTCTATAATCATTGTGCAGACATGAAAACAGCTGTAAGGTACCAGATAACCCTCAGAGTTCACCATCTGGCGTGTGTGTGTGTGTGTGTGTGTGTGTGTGTGTGTGTGTGTGTGTTTGCTGACATCAGAGCACACAGGTAAAATTTAAATAACATGGTTTTGAAAATCATTATTGTGTGAGTTATATGATTAAAAAGGAAATTTTCTTTATGAGATCAGCATGTTTGGTAGCACTCCTCCCACTTATCATCAGCCTGCCAACCATTATGTCCAAGCCAGTAGAAATCATGTGTCCAATGTTGCAAAATCTGTAAAGTTGTTCCTGAAACCGTTATGAAATTCTGGCTCTTACAGAAATGAGCTGTAAACCAGTTTTGTTACAGGAAGCATTTTATAAAATTAAAACATAAACGTACCTGCATCAGAGTCTGGAGGGGCATGAGACAAAAGCATGAGGAGAAAGAAAAAAGATGTATTAAAACAAGGAACATTTTTATTTTACAAACAGAATATGACAAGTTTAATAAAAGTTTTTAATAAATCAGAATGTTAATTTAGTTCTCATTAAACTAAACATGTTTACTATCCTTTGTTAATCTATCATTCTCAGGAAAAAAAGAAGAAATGCAACAACACTGATGCTAACTGCTTTTGTGTGTGTGTGTGTGTGTGTGTGTGTGTGTGTGTGTGTGTGTGTGTGTGTGTGTGTGTGTGTGTGTGTGTTTCCCCTCTCGACTAAAGAGGAAAGGTTGTTGTGAGGCCATCAGGGCACAACGCTGTTTGGTGAGTCTGGCAGGATGCCTTCACTGGGTAACTAAATCGATCTGTGAGAGCAGCCAAGCCAGGCAGAAAAAAAGGATGTTTTTGGCACAGCCTTTCCTAACAGATGGATGATTTTGTGCATCTGTGCATGAATGTCACTGTTGGCCAACAGGGGTCAGTTTGAAGGCTTTTCATCATCTAGGAGACCTCAAGAGGAACGGCTGACTTAGAAAAGCTCATTTCTAGCTGTTGATTCCTAGTTTCAGCTTTAAAAAAAACCTGAATGAAAATGTAGCATGAATAAAAACTGAATTAAACTTTTGAAGCCCTTTGTTGCCACATTGGAATGAGGAAAAACAGAACACCTGACATGCCAAGTCTTAAAAACAAGATAAAAATACACCAGAGCTTCTGTGGAAAGCAAACATGGTATCCGAAGCCAATTTGAGATACAATTTATTTTGAAACATTTAAAGAGAATGGAATGTTTACGGATTTAAAGATTATTAAGATAGGAATGAACAGCAAATATTGATGGAAAATTTTTGTTTTAAAAGTTTTGAACATTTCAGAACAACAACTAAAAGACATTGGAAACCAATAATTATTACAGACCTGAGTAAAGTCTGTATTTGGGAATAAAAATAGCCATGAAATTAATGTTAAAAGTGCAAAAATAATCAAATATTATTCATGAAACTGGTAAAACAGACTTTTCTGTTCATATAAAGTTATTTTTTCAAATCTTTTGAATTATTCCACAGCCTACTGCAACAGTTAGGTTTGGATGTATTGTGAGCAGTGGTGGCTCGTCCAGGTGTCGCTGACCTTCCTGACTAATAGGGAGAAAAACATCTAAAAAGCCGTAGTAGTAGTAGTAAAACTACAATATATATTCATATATTTACAATAAATGTGTGAGATTTGCTTAATTGTGTGTGCCTAGATGCAATCTGAATTATTTACACATAATTTTTGCCAGCTGTGAATTTCCTCCAGCAGACTAGTTTTGCTTCTTGGGCACTGAGAAAAGCGCACCTGAACTGCAGCTAAACAGCTAATCACAGTTGGTTGCTAGGGAGAACTGGAGAATTTTTGGCCAATCAGCAGCCATGAATTTAATGCCTCTAGGGCACTGTTGGGCAGCGCCCGATACAGCTACCTAGCATGCTAGAAGATATTGTATCTCATTTTCACTCTCTGTGCCAATTCCTCATTCACACACATTCACTGTTGAGCAGAAATCACAGGTCTTGCTGTAAACTGTTTTTATTTGTTCTCATTTTATGGAAACATATTGTTAAAACAGCTGATCTAATTCCATTTATATGTTGTGTGACTGCCACCTGCTGACCAAGACGACTATTGTGCTTTGAGGAGATGATTGAGACACACGATTGATTGAAGTTGCTCTTAAATACTCACACAATAGGCTTGTGTATTTATTTGAGTATTATGACAATTATACTCTACTTTATCTGTAAATTTGAAAAAAAAAAACTTTCTCTAATATTGTTTATTTGGAGAAAAGAAATTAATAGTTGTTTTGGAATTATAGTAATTATAGTAATTTTTCAACTGTTCATTTTTAAATTCATAATGAAATAACACAGGAATTTTTTCACATGGACCCCCCCCCCCCCCCCCCCCCGAATTTTTTTCACCAGTTGTCACTAATTGTGACATACTGAAGATAAAGACAGCAGAAAGCAAAAAGTACAAGAGGTGACACACAAGTCGTGTGACGCTTGGTTAGTTCCCTTAGATGTGTGTTGTTGTGACAGTGCAGGCTGGAAGGTGAGAGTTGTGTTGCTGTCTCACTCTTTGCTGGATGAGAGCATGTTTGTGCTCCATCTCCCTCTTCTCCATGGCAGAGTCAATGACCAGCTGGTCCAGCTGCACAGAGCACAAAAACACAACGCCGAGCAGGACAAGTCAGTCAAAATGTGCAAAAAAAGATGAAAAGCACTTCAGATCTAGGAGTTTTATTAATGACACAGTAAAGACATGTTTGTGTAGTTTCCTGTTACCTGTTCAGCCAGTTTTTTCATATAAGGGTCAATCTCATCTAAGATGTGAAAGCCTTGCTGAAATAAAGTATACTGGGCTCGCATGAAGGAGAGCATCTGCAGGAGGAAGGGGGAGAGAAAAAGACAGAGTTCAAACGGTCCTCACAATCAAGATATGAACACATCTGCAACTGTCCATGCGTAGATCGAGATGATCCAGAGCGACTTACCGCATCGAGGATTTCAAACTTCTTCTTGGCCTGCAGGACGTTAATCTGCCATAAACAAAGAGGGAAAACAGGTTGCATGTTTGAGATTAACACAGATTCTCAGACTAAAAACAGGCCCATAAACTGAGATGTTGTGTGTTGCTACCACCTGCTGGTCAATACAGGAACCACAACCTGTCTCACCTGCAGCACGTAGTCCAAGGCCAGATGCCTGAAGGCTTTGCGGCTCAGGATGAGGGCCTGCGCAGCCTCCTCTGCCTCGTGCACCTTGTTCCTGGGTGCTTGTGCGTTCTTCACCTGAGCCAGCTCCATGTCCTCACGCACTCGGTCGAACTGCTTCTTGGTGTCCTTGAACTTACGTACATCCCTGTTGGAAAAGAGAAGAGGACAATAAATCAGTAAACTGTTTGGTTTAAACATGCTTGTCTTGTGTCAACTGGATTTATTTTTATTCATTCAATACGATACACACCAGTAACGCAAAGCTTTTCTGACATCACAATGTTCATAACACTCTCCATATGCACCAGACTACATCGTCCAAGTCCAGATTAGATACATTTGATCATATAACTCTTTTATTTTCAAAGAAAGTCTTTGAAAAACTAGGAAAAATAGATAATGATGGATCTCCTTACACCCCCTAATCTTCAGACAGAGGACCAAATAGCCTCAAAGCCCAGGCAACAGATCAGGAGTCCAGGAGAAAGCTGTTTCTCATGACCTCTGACACTTAAAGTGACTGTGTATTTTCCCGGACAATAGGGGGCAGTACATACCTAAATAATTTGCAAACAAGCGGTATTTTTGTTTTCAAGTAAGACCATACCACCAGAAGGCCAATAGGGTCAAAAATCCCTGGGAGTGTAACCTCCAGTAAAATGACAAAGGTAAATGTGTAAAACAACAACATTTATGAAAGGTGAAAGTTTTGTAACTGCATGTTCCAAATCAGTAAATGCATACAAAGTCCGAGATGGTACGGCTCCCATCTACCTGAATCCTCTTGCAAAGGCTTACGTCTCGGCCCGGCCGCTCTGGTCATCACAGGATCGTCGGCTAGCAGTGCCTACACCATGCTCAGGACAATCCAGACTCTTCTCATGCATCATTCCACAAATGTGGAATGATCTTCCAAACACTACCAGAACAGGGGCTTCCTTTTCAATTTTCAAGAAACTCCTGAAGACCCTGCTCTTCAGAGAGCATCTTCTAAACTAGCACCCTCCCTGCACCCATCCCCCCTCTCTACTGTCCACTCCTTGTTCCCTCCTCTCCATGATTGATGTCAAGCTGTTGTTGTTATTGTTGTTGTTAGCCTCAAGGGCAACATGCCGATTATCACTTGTAAGTCGCTTTGGACAAAAGCGTCTGCTAAATACATAAACATAAATGCATTTGGCCTTACAGGCTCCCGTAGAAAGTAACATAGTATCTAATATGGCATCGCCCAGAGACTTAGACCTGCTCCCATGTATTTTAGACCCAATTTTTATGGATAGATGTTATGAAGCCACCAATATTTTTCAACAACTGGGCATCAATTCTTTCATTTTGAACAACGTTTTAATGGAAATTTGCAGAGATTAATGGTAAAAACTACACATTGTCTCTTTAAGCTGTACTAGGCCCTTCGTGAAAGATTTAAAGGGAGACTAGGCAGTTTTGGCTTGCTTTTAGAACCACCTAGTGTCCGATAGTAGAACTGAAAGCAAAACCCATCTCCTCGCTATGCGTTCATCCTTATCAGACCTTAATCTAACAGCTGAAACGTCTCCCCAGCCTTCATTAATGTCAACAGGAGGGATTTGTCACTAAACTGAATACATCAGCTGTGTTCATGATCTAAAACATGCAGGAAACCTGATGGAAGCAGACTGCAGCACCAGGTATTTCTGCTCTATTTTTTTCTAAGTCCCAACAGAGCGGACCGGCCACTCTAAAATTGCAAGTGGAATATTCTGGCCACAGGGGGCGATAGGTGCTGGGTGGTCTTTCATTAACTCTGAAAAGGATCATTTTAGCACATACTGGCTCAGGAAAATTATTTAAATATATGAAAATGTTGCAAAGTATGTTTGTTATTAACTTTAGGGGATCATTGAGACTGAGGGACGGATTTCTTTCTGCTAAGTCTCTAGCATGCTGCTGAAGGGCAATCAATAAATCTGAAATTGTATTTTTCATATTTTTGTGCATTGTTAAGCACTTATGAGAGTGTAAAACCAGAGAAATGTTAGACGATGCTAATGATGTTCCTCAAATGCAGAGCAGTGTTAATAAAGTTAATTATTACAAATATAATAATAAAATTTATTTCTACTACAATGTAATAAAGAACAATTTCAAAAATAAACACCCCACAGACCAGTGTGTATTAAATATTGATGTATAGACAATGCATAGGTTTGTTTCTATTCTTTGCAGCTACGTACCAAGGAATCGAGGACTGTCTGTGACCAGGTATTTGGTGATCCCTGCTCTACAGTCCCATGACATTGATTTCACCCTCGTAGAAACCCTAAACACACAGCAGGAGGAGATACTCACTCTTTAATGAACGTGTGAAGCTGCTGTTTGATCGACCTCTGAGCCTGGTCAAACAAAATCTGTCGAAACAAACAAAACAGACAAAAACAAAAGCATCAAATCAGTGAGCGCCAGACTTCTTCAGCTTGGACTGTTAGCTAAAATCGGGCATTCTTTTAAATTCTTTTATTTGATGTCTGAGGTGACCACCACATGGCCTGTATTGTAATAAATCAGTCTGCTAATCTGTAGTAGATTTATCTCACCACAAGAGGGCCCCACAACCCTTTCAGGTAATAACTAATGGTGGAGGAAGGAGATAGGATGACACACACGCACACGCACGCACACACACACACACACACACACACACACACACACACACACACACACACACACACACACACACACACACACACACACACACACACACACACACACACACAGCTGCTGCTGCTTCAACAGACTTCAGGCCTCACAGGATCTCTTCCGGTTAGCCGTGGGATCTCCACTTCTCTCTCTTTTCTTTCCCTCTGTTTCCTGTGCTGTGTGAGGACCTCTCCTCTGTGTCTACACTAAGGCATCTTTGCCTCTATGTCTAAAAGTCTAAATACTCATCCTCACACACAAACAGAAATGCACCTAAAAAAGAGGATTCCATCATAACACACAAAAATCGATTTTCAAGCTTTAATTTTGTCAGCCGGTGGATTAAACCCTTTAGAGAAAAACCGTTTATCCTTTACATACGAATTCCAGATTAGTGGCTTAGTCCCGTAAGCCTCCATCCACAAAATGACCCCGCATGGCCCCGTGGCATCAGGGAATCGGGTCTTGGCTCACAGGCATCTTGTTTGAGGTCAGAGGTCATACGAATCCAGAAAGGTAGCATGACTTCAGAGTAGAACTGTTAAAAAGGAAAGTAAGGCTACGCTTTCTTCCTAAATGCACACATTCCATCTATCGTCACTTCAAATATATAGTAATGAAAACTTTCAGAGGTCAGGAACCCATCCGCTTTTTCAGGAGCTCACCCTGAAGAGGACATCTTTTTATCTGTTTTTGTTATTTAAAAAAGTGTCTGAATGTTAAAAATGACCTTTTCTGGTTTTACAAAAAAAAAAAAAAAACTCTTAACATAAATTAAAAATATTCACCAATAAAAGAATAAAATCTGTTTTAGATGCATCATTAGCAACAGAATAATTTATATGAAATAAGTTATTTTTATGCTATCGGGGTGCTTTAGTTACTTAGTTATTTCAATACTAAGATCATAAGTTTATAAAGCGTATAAGATTAAACGATAACAAAATCCTTGGGGGTTTAAATTAATTAATTATCAAAAGTGAGCGACTAAAATCTAGCAACAAATAGAGCAATTAAAAAATCTGTCTTTTTAAATTTCAGAAAGAACAGTTTTATCCATTCTACCAGCCTTTTCAAAATCCAACTATAACTTTTGTGTCATGTCACCATCAATTCCTCAAGCTTTTACATTTAAGGTGGATTAAAGTGTTACTCTGCTGAAGCCCGATTCACACAGCAGGAGTTTTACAGACCTATCACACACAAGGCAATAAGAATCATACCAGCTTTGGTCATTCAGTGTGTAGTGTGCAGCAACACACACTGCACATGAGCTGCTTTCACACACACATATGTTTCCTGCTCAGACAGGAAATCTCGCGAGACCAAATGTGAATTTGAAATAAACAAAAACAAGGCGTGCTGCACTCTTCCGTCACCTCGCTTTCTGATTGGCTAGACCTCACGTTCAACAGGCAGCATGCAGCTCTCAAATACATTTCAAGGATTTTCTGGATCTACGTCTCCAGCAGGTTGCAGGTGTAGATTCACAGTTTTTAAACATTATTATGTTCAAATATCTACAAATCTAAGACAAATGACTATTGTTCAATTTAAATTAAATAAAAATCAAATGTTGTGGCCAATGAGAACATTTAACTTGAAGATACTGGCCGTTGTCTTGAGACACCCCCGACTAAGCCAAAGTTACTGGGAGATTCTCCTTGATGTGTGTGTGTGTGTGTGTGTTAGGGGTTGTATGAACTAGTCGACTAGTCGACTTCACGGCTCTGTAGTGACTTTTTATACCTGTCATCGACTAGTCGCTGTCACGTGATAATGACTGACAAGATGCAGTCCTCAGAAAAGACAGCAGGTGATGAGCCCCTGCGTCGGGAGGCGGAGGCAACGTGCTGTGCCAGAGCGTCGACACCGGCGGTAAAACGGACATTTAACCAAACTGTGACCTTTTCCCTCTTGCAATTTTACCTTCCCCTCACCCCCATCCTTTCTTAACCAGTTTGCACATGCAAAGCTCTGATCGTTGATGCGCTCCAGACATCTGCGTCCTGATCACCGCCAAATCAAGTGTCACCACCTCAAAAACAAATAAAACACGTGATTGTTCATGTCGGCTCATTTCCTTTCATGTTGTCTGTTATTTGTGCCTGATGCGTTTCGCTGTTGTTTTGTTCTCCGGTGACACACCCCCAAAATTCCACTATCTCCGCTCCGCTCCGGCATGAACTCCGCAGCAAAAACGGTCCCGTTGTAGTCGGCCGGCGAGCAGCGGCACTCCGCTGTTTTCTGGTCAGTAGATCTTAGAACTGCAGTTCAAAGGTAACTTATAAGGTGAATATATATGAACCCATGTAGCAGTTTTTTCTTTAGGATTGAGAGGAGATGCAGGAAGATAATAAACAGACAGGACAGAAAAATAGTCAAATAAAAACAAGTTAGTTTTTGTACCTGGTGGTTGCAACAAACAGACACCATTGAAGGTAATCAGAAGTGAGGAACAGAAAATGAAATAATTATTTTAATGTTTAGAGCAGCAGGAAAGGCTGCAGGCGCATCAGTGAGTTTGCGGCTGCTGCACAGGGGGAGGTGGGAGAGGGCTGAAGTAGGATGCAGAAAGTACCGTTATTAAAAGAGATGTGTTAACTTAGAAAATGTGGGCACAATTTTAATTGTCCAAAACTCCAGTGAACCTACCGACACCCCCCCCCCCCCCCCGCTTCAGGTGTATGACGTCATCAACGACTAGTCGAAGTCGACTCGATTTTCATTACTTGACTGTCGACTTTAAAAAAATTAAGTCATGCAACCCCTAGTGTGTGTGTGTGTGAGGATGAGGTGTTCTGAGTGGAGGACAGGGACACCTTCAACAACAGAAGAAGGACACAACTATCCAGAAACCAGCAGATGAGAGTACAGCTGAACTGTCGGTGAACTTTATCAGACAAAAGAAGATTCCATCAGACTGATGCAGCTGATTCAAGCTCTTTGAATTGGAAAAAGTCCGGCTTAAACAGGCTTAAAAAGACAGAGAAGAGGAGATATGAATAATAAAAAAATACCAGGAAAACAACAAGATGGATTACTGTGAAATAAAGGAGGATCAGGAGTTTTATTACATTGACTGTTCATGTGACCTACTGCTCTACAAACACAGCTGGAGGGTGTCTTCTGAGTAAACATGGCTGTTTTCATGTGCTTTAAAGCTGTTAAATAAATGTCATTTATGCTGCATTTGAAATAGTAAATGTTTAGAGCACACGTAGTCGTGGCTAAATGACACAAAAATAACTAATTTGAACCAAATTAACTACTGAAAACTTTTTCAGGAGGAATTACAAAGCAAATTTGATTTTTTTATTCTGATTTACATTTAAATCTGGTGATGATAGGTTGTGCTGTAGGTCAAAGTCTCACTCAAAGAAGTTAGTTGTTTTATTTCAGCTCTGTCACCTGAAGTCCTGATGTTTCAACCTGATCACATGACCGCCTGTAGAAGTTATTTTAGTTCAGAGTGGTAGAAACTCCGGTTAAATAACTACATGTTCTTTAGTATTCTATCGTCTACATGGAGAGATTCCCATTTTGCTGCAAGATAAGTCTCGTCACACGACGGTGATGTTCTACATCACCATGTCAGCATGTGAAGGCTGCTGCAGATGTTCCACAGGGTTAATGCAAGACGTGCACTTTACCTTTATGACTTGATTTGTAATTGTGACCAGGTCAAAATAGGAAAATGAAATCATTACAAACAAACTGGATTAGTTGTGCGTTCAGATATTGTTGTTGCAATTTCGTTAAAGTGTGTTAATTGTGTCTCAATTTATTCACAAATTTCCCTCATTTAATTCCCAGTTTGGTGTCTCACACTTTTTCTGATTGGTGGAACTAACCAGAGATGTGTTTGAGATGGTATACAGATATTTTGAGACGCTGGTCATGCAAAGTTTTTGGTTCTAAAAACAGTGTCTCACTGGGCTGCAGCCACAGTATGGAAGACAGAGGAGAGCAGTTTTGAGCACTGCATGTTGCTTGTTACTAAAGCTCTGTGTGTGTGTGTGTGTGTGTGTGTGTGTGTGTGTGTGTGTGTGTGTGTGTGTGTGTGTGTGTGTGTGTGTGTGTGTGTGTGTGTGTGTGTGTGTGTGTGCGTGTGCGTGTGTCCTACCGTTTGGTAGTTGACAATCTCCTGAAGGCTCTCGCCACACTTTTCAAGGCATTCCTGCAACATTTCCAACACACACAAACACACACACACATGCACGTTTACGGTATATTCACTTCCTTTACACATGATAAGAATTTTAAAATATAGTAGATCTGCATCATGAGTGAGACAACTTTAAAAGTCTTTTAGCATTGCAATACCTAATGTATCGTCTCCGCTCCATCGTAATGTCATATCTCCAGATTCTTGCTAATACCCACCCTTTCTGTTTATACAACTTTACTGTTATAATTAATGTGCAAAGGTGTTTTCTTTGTCCAGAAGATGACGCTGAAATGCTTCTACTCACCGATATCATCTCCTCTTTCTTGCACTGATGGGACAAGTCTTTGATGCCATTTACAAAGAGCCTGTTGGCGCTGACGTAGGTCCTGCCAGCCTCTATCATCCCACTGCACAGCTTCACCAACTAACAGGAAGCACAAAACAAAATATAAAAGTCATCATTTTAAATTTGCAACAGGACTGTCTATTTAAAGAGTCACGTTTTACACAACAAGGGATAATAATAGCTGTACTGATGAGTCCATCTAACAAGGCTTGGAAGAAGACCACTTGAATTATGAATAATCCCAATTTGTGTTTGAAGACCAGAACAGACTTTACTAATGGGAAGATGAAGAAAATTAAAGTTAGAAGCACCTAAATATGACACTAAATTAGGTGTTTAGTGTCATAATTAGGTGCTATTTTCTTAAACCTTGTTTCGACATACTGCGTTTTTTTGTCAGGGGGGTTAAAGGTGATCTATTATGCAAATCTGACTTTTTGCATCCATTTGTGCTGCCATGTGGGTCTCTACTGCCTCTATAAAAACTTCTAATGTGAAAAAAAATGTCCATCTGTGTTATAAGTCTAAAACTAAAATGAGAAGTTTCTAAAAATCTGAAAGATTATGATGGCAGACTGCTTTTGCCAAATTTTTGCTAAGCGGTTTGGTGTGGCTTGGTTCGGGATGCAAATTTCTGACATTACAGAGCAAAATCAGCCAGCAAGCTTTTTCTGAGAAGGAAGCTGTATCTGTTTTGTGTCATGTCGGCAGATGTTCTGGGGGAATCCTAAGCCGAGAAACATAGTCCCTCCAGTGTGTCCTGGGTCTTCTTTTAGTTCTTCTCCCTATTGGACATGCCTGGAAAACCTCACCAGGGAGGCGTCCAGGAGGCATCCTTACCAGATGCCACTACAACTGGCTCCTCTCGATGTGGAGGAGCAGCGGGTCTAGTCCGAGCTCCTCCCAGATGACCGAGCCTCTCACCCTATCTCTAACGGAGAGCCCAACCACTCTGCAAAGAAAACTCATTTTGGCCGCTTGTACCTGCGATCTTTCGGTCACTACCCAAAGCTCGTGACCATAGGCGAGGGTTGGAACGCAGATCAAGCGGTAAATCAAGAACTTTGCCTTCCAGCTCAGTTCTCTCGTCACCACGACAGATTGGTACAACAACCGCATCTCTGCAGATGCAAGCAGGAGGGCTAACTGCTATTACCTCATCGGACACCTGTCAAGGACACGCCCCTAAGTATTCATAATTTCAAGCTTTGATTACATTTAAACGGATGAATTACACAAAAACTCTCCCCTTTCGGAGCTGTTATGATGGTAAACTTGACCTATTGGAACCTAAAGAGGTTTTTAGAACCAAACTGTAAACATGTTTATTTCTGCTTTGAAGTTGACATTTTTTACATGGGAGTCGGTGGGAACTTGCTTCTTTCTAGAGCCAGCCCCTAGTGGATGAGGGGTGAACTGCAGTTCTTGTCACTTCACCTTTGCCACGTGGAGTGCCCTACTTGGTTTAAATAGTTATAACTGAAAAAAGTCATAACAGGCCTCCTTTAACATGACCGATTCTTAAATGAATAATTTGTCCTACTTTAATGAATCCTAACAGTGATCTGTTGTTTCTTTGTTCTCAAACTGAATTACATCTGAAATCTGTTTCACGTGTCTGTATTTACTAACAGGCCCTCTTCTGAGTCTGCTGACACAACAGGGACTCAAACGTTCTGCACACAACCTCAAGGGCTGCATGGTGGTGCAGTGGTTAGCACTGTTGCCTCGCAGCACGAAGGTTGCAGGTTCGAAACTCGGCTGCGGCCTTTCTGCGTGGAGTTGCGTGTTCTCCTTATGCATGTGTGGGTTTCCTCCGGGTACTCCGGTTTCCCCCACAGATCACAACATGTCCTATAGGTTATAAATTGTAAGTCGCTTTGGATAAAAGCGTCTGCCAAATAAATAAACATAAAAAAATAATAAAATTCTCAAGTATCACTTTAAAAGTCACACACATTTGATGAAAGTGGCAAAGCAGAAAGCACCACAAGTAAGGAAACCTTATTTAAAGTAGTTTTGCTGCTTTGCAGAGAAATCTAGAGGACACTGAGGACCCCTATCCAGCAAGTTTTAGAGGTTTCTCTGCTTCATCACACCGGATTTCAACTGGGGGGTGATTAACATACTTCTGCTGAGCTTGATGGCTTTTGAAACAAGTAATTCAATGATTGAATCAGGTGTGTTGAAGCAGCAAAACAGCCAAAACATGCTTGAGAATGAAGGACCAGAGAGGGACACACCTTGTTTACTGCAATTATACACAAATTATTAGATGTTCATGTTAATAAACCTGATTACAAACCCGAGCTGATACTGTTCTCAGATCTGTAACCTCTTGACTAAACGGGCATACAGTGATCCCTCGCTACTTCGTGATTCGTTTATCGCGGATTCACGACTTTGCGGATTTTTTTTGGAGCCTTATTCAAGGGAAATTCGCCGATTCGCGGTATTATTCACCAATTCGCGGTATTTTTCTATGCGAAATATCAAGAAATTCCTGTTTTTTTCATCAATTTCATCATAAAATGCACTTTTTGTAATAAAACTATAAAAAAAACAAGTAAATTTTTTTTCTATGTAAAGGGAGGGTTTTAAAAGTCTGAATACTGAATAATAAATAAATACTGTAAATATGGTGTCCCTACTTCATGGATTTTCACCTATCGCGGCCAGGTCTGGAACGCATCTACCGCGATAAACGAGGGATCACTGTACTCATATGCTCCTTATCTGTATAATTAATTATGAATCCTTTATAAAATACATTTGTCAAAACAAAAGCCAAAAGTGGTGGATCCTCCTAACGTGGCCCATAAGTTTAAATAACAAAGAAAAACATGTAAGGTATATTTATTTATACATTTAGCATAAAACTACAGCTTAGAGGCGAGACTTGACACTAAGAATTTAGTCTGTTACATAAAAATAGAACATTGTAATTAATTGCAGCAACAGAACTGAATGATAGGATTCCCACAAAGCCACAAAAGTAAAATGTTAATGGTAAATGTATAGAGGCAGGCGTAGACAGCTCACAGTAACGTGTGGAGCGCCACACGAGGTGGTAACCGCTACACGTTCCTACTTCGGGGGCAATATGATAAGCTATAGATGTACACTGTCATTACCCTCGCACTGACGCAGCTGTGTGTAAAACAGAATCAGAGCGTGTGGGTGTGAGAGTGTGTTGGTGAATGGAGAAGGAGGAGGAAGCGAGTGGTAGTGGGAGGCAGTCTGCTAAAGAGAGAGTGCAGTAAAGCTTTTAATTATCTCATTTGGTGCAGGAGTTCCCATGGTTGTCGCTGTGCGAGTGTGGTTTCCTGGGAGGATGGCAGCGAGTGTGCAGAACGACTTTGTGAGATTCGCTGTAAATCAGGCACGACGGTGTGTAAAAGGCTCCTCTTCTAAACAGCATCATGTTCACATATGAATGGCTAACACGTTTCATTAAATGCCCCTCGGAGGCGGGTTTTATGTGTGAATCTGATCTGATATTGTGTGCTGTACCGAGCCCACAGTGTCTGTGCAGGTCACGCTGTGAGTTGGTGTTTGTTATTAAGTGAGCTGGAACAGCAACAAGGTTCTACCGGAGGTCAAGATGTCACATCTGGTACCACATGACAAGCCCTGCAGAGCTACATGACCAGAACACTCACAGGATCTTCAGCTGGGAAGTGAGGTGCTCTGGTTCAGAGTGGAAAATAAGAGATAAAAAAATAAACAAGTGGTTTTATGATGACTCTTATTTTTAAGTAACTACTGAGGCAATGCAGTGGAAGCAAGAACGGTTTTGTCGTCACAGAGCTGCACAGCTGTTCTAAATCGTGTTAAAGTCCTCCACTAAAAGCGGTCTGACCATATAGTGTTGGTGCAAAGTGACAGGATCGATGAAAGCCTTTCACACCTCTCCCCTCTGACCTTTTCCACCTTTCAGGGGTGCTCAGGTGGGTTAAAGCCTCCAGCTGTTAGCTAAAAACAATTATATGATGAAAGCAAAGAAATGCTGCAACTAAATCAAGAAAACACATGTTACCCTTGACAGATTTAATTTGATTATCTAGAGTGGTTTCCTCCTAACAGCAGCAACACTGGCTCATCTGCAGCATAAGGAGATATAATCTCAACTCAGTCCCTGGACCTGCTATTCTTTCATTCAAGGTGACTTTATGACCTAAAGACACAACTACAACTAACCAACGTCACACACACTTTTCAGTCTATCAGTTTGAGAACATGATGCTGTTTTGCAAAAAAAGGTGCAGTCATCACCCTCCCGCAGGAAAAAGCTGATCGAGCAAGCTTCATTTCAAATAATAACAATTTATAGGGCCAACCGTTTTCTTCAGACATATTCTCACGGTCACAGAAAACGGTGAAACACCATGCAACAAAGACTGTCAAACGACCATAAGAGCGTAACGTTGACTTACATTTTCGCCCTATCGTTGGCTCCTTTTCTGTCGTAATTCCTAACATATGTCTTGGCACAACATTTAATTAGTTGGTAGCCATTGGAAGAGCATTTCAAGCAAAATGGCAAAAAGAAAAAGCTCAAGAAAACATCGCCTACCCCACCTTTAATGTTTCAAAGAAAAACCAGAGAAATGTTCTTCGGACTAGATTAGTGGTTCCCAAAATGGAGGTGGAGACCCCTGTGAGGGTCACTAAACACCAAAAGAGGGTCTTCAGACAACCTCGTAAAACAACTTCTGTTTAAAAATGATTGCTGATGGCTTTTTACTCTAGAGTAGTTATTAAAAATAAATATAATGCCAATAGTGTTTGAACTGTCATTGTGCAGGCATTTAATAAAGTTGTTAACAACAAGAACACAAGACTCTGCTGTTATTTAGGTCTGTCTGACTGATGAAGGTTTGGGATTCACTGAATTAGACAAACTCCTAAAAATGGAATGTTTCCCTACCAATTCCATATTTCATAAACACTAAAACCTGCAGGAACCACCTCTTCATGTGATTACAGGCTGCATCATGTTGAGTGTTCATGCTACAGAACACCAAGCCTTCCTTATTAATCAGTGTTGTCCCTTTGACTACGTTTCTGTTTAAATTCCCTTTTAGTAAAAGACATAAAGAGACACACGAATCCCCCTGCGACTCTTTTCAGTTCATACCTTGTCAAGCTTTGCCTCAATTTCCACCACATCTGTCTCCACATCGTCGATTCCAGCCCTGCATGGAGAACACAAAGCAACACAGTTCATTAAATCTGTTTTTTTAATGACATTGCTAAGAAAAAAGTCACATGTTAATCTTAGAGACACTAGTCAGAGCAAGAATCAGCGCCTTGCTGGGGAAAAATTCTTGGGATTAGTACATCAGACATTACTCAGGAACGTCACAGACAGGCTTAGTATGAATGTCTCGGAGCAGAAACAACAGTCGAACAAAGTAAAAAAGACATAAATACATCACTAATTACAGGTCTAACACTTTTGGAAGAAATGCATTTCACTCCACACCTTCACCCAGCAATTTTACACCCCATATCTGTAACACTTTATAATAAGTGCACACTATTAAGCATTAGTTAATCATCAGTAAAGCATTGGTTAATGGTTATTTAATTTCATTTGTAAAGCATCTGCAAAAACATGATCATAATTACTTAACGGCTTACAAGCACCACTATTAAGGCTTTATTCATGATGAAGAAGCTACTGTGTCACACTTTTTATTCATGATGTTTCATGATCTATAAGTCATTGATTAATCATTTATAAATGTCGTGGGGCGACGGTGGCACAGGAGTTAAGAGTTTGCCCCGTAATCGGAAGGTTGCAGGTTCGAGCCCCACTCAGTCTGTCGCTGTCGTTGTGTCCTTGGGCAAGACACTTAACCCACGTTGCCTGTTGGTGGTGGTTGGAGGGACTGGTGGCGCCAGTGCTCGGCAGCCTCGCCTCTGTCAGTGCGCCCCAGGGCAGCTGTGGCTACATTGTAGCTCATCCCCACCAGTGTGTGAATGTGTGTGTGAATGGGTGAATGACTGGTTGTGTTGTGAAGTGCCTTGGGGGGTTCTAGGTCTCTAGAAGGCGCTATATCAAATACAGGCCATTTACCATTTTACCATAAAGTCTGCTCTCCATCATTTAACCAATGCTTTACTGATGATTAACTAATGCTTAAAAGTGTGCACTTATTATAAAGTGTTACCAAAATATCTTATTTAGAAAAATGATGTATAGTCTTTTTAGTCTAATCTTTGCCAACATCAGTTAGCTACGACAGAACTGTGCCCAAAAAGTGAATCAGTTGTAGGTGAATATCCAATAATTACTTTCTGACAGTTTCATTAATATCTATTCAGTGGTCCATCAAACACACACACATGGACAGGCAAAAACATTCGAAACAGCTAAATTATGAAGTTTTTATTGTATTCAAGAGCCAACTCCTCTTTAAAGATGTCTGTGTTTCAAACGTCTGCAAATTAGGCTGCGATCAGTCAGAGAACATCAGCGTCTCTCAGGTTCGGACATTAATCCTGATGGTTAGTTAGACAGGAGCATCACTCTGAGAGATTAGTGGCCACAGCAGAGCGGTAAAATCAATGAATGACATCATGCAGAGGCACGGACCTGCACTTCAGGCTCTATTAGCTGGACTGCTGAAACAGGCAGCAACACCATATGAAGGGTAATCAGCAGCACCGTGCAGAAAAACAGGCTAAATGTTTCAGTTTGGGTATAATGAGGCAGGATGGCCTTCGGCGTTGGGGCGGTGTGGGTGGGTGATCGGCCTAAACCACGCCTTCACCCTCGAGGGTCTGCTCTTCCATTAGCTAACACAGATATACACACTCATCCCTGACCATACAGGCATTGTTATGGAAACGGAGGTTGTTCAAAAGGTCTTATTAAATCAAATTGTTTGTCTTTTTGTCTGCAACATGAAATTCGGCATCCTGCCTCTGAATCTGTTACAACACGTCCCTCCATAAAACCTCAGGGTGATCTCACACAACCCAGCCCCACCCTAACAGCTGAATGCACACATCATAGAGCTGGAAAACAATATAATCAACAGCACCTACTGGGCTGGCTTATTTTCCAAAGCTCGTACCGCTGCCTGTGTCGCGTTTCACTCAGCGAGGGGGGGAGGGGGTGATGTTAGCAGAAATCTGTTTTCACCTGCTCAGAAGAGCAACATTCCCATCATGCCTTTTGGGCCGCAAAGAGGAGATGCAGTTTTCCCACCCTTGTCTCTCCTCTCTCAAGCCGAGCACACGTCACGGTCTGGGTGATTTCATTATTATCGTGCTTTTTTGATAGAAGTGAGTTTATTTATACAAAAGCACGCTTCACCTCCGAGGTTTGTGTGGAATACAACAGCATCCCATTTCCCGTTCAGTCACTCTGACCCCAAACACCATCAGAGTCAAACAGCTGTTAAAGCTACAGGATAAGCTCGTTACAAGAGTCTGCGGCGTGTCGGGCAGCACATGCTGCCAATAAACACTGACTGTCAGCTGATGATGAGGGTAACACCCCACCCAGGCAGCCACAGTACTCTGTTGATCAAAGTATTCTATGTAAGCAGCACAAGTGACCGTTTCTTGAGTTTTATGCAGTGGAATTGGATTTATAGTCTGTGTCACACTGGCCTGCAACTGTTTAGCTCTTCAGAGTAGGGATGTCTCATTCCAATATTGATATAGAAAATAGGTCCGATATCGGCCCAACATAAAACTCCGATATAAGCAGTCCGTTCCGCTTTAAATTCCATTCCAACAATTCTATCCAGTAGCACCCAGATCTAGCAAGTAAAGCCCAAGTGATCACATTAGTGCATGCTAGTGAAGTAGCAAGTAACGAGAGCAATTTTTTGTATTAAAGTCTGAAAAAGACAGAGTGGCTCAGTGCAACACTTGCCATGCACAGGTTTCCCCGTGCTGGAACTGAATTGGGGAAGTTTAGTACGTCCAACCTCATTGCACATTTAAAGCAGCATCACAAAACCCTGCATGAGGGTTCTCGCCGTGTGTGAACTTGAAACTTTGGATACAGAACTTGTAGCAGTTGGTCAATGCACAATATTGTGTGTGTTTATTTTTATATATCCCTGCCCTCAGCAGTTCCTACCATTTGCAGACAGTAAAAACATAACCAAAGTGACCTTGAATATTTTGCACTTTAAAAAGATATCTTTTTTCTTATTTATTTTATTTACTTGCAATATTTTTCTGGGTCTTTTCATTCATTTATTCATTTGTTATACATTTTGTTTAAGGTTCACATTTATGCAACTGATGGTTAATAAAAAAAAATAGGTTGTTTTTAATACTTAATGTTTCTGGCTTTTGTTCTCTGAGTTGATCTAGTATTTCATTCATTCCACACTACGAAATAGGTAAAAGTATGTATGATTTGGGCTGATATCATATCGGACTGATATCGGTCAATTCAAGCGATGCACCGATATGACATTTTTAGGCCGACATCCATATCCTATGTACATATATCCAAGGGAATATCTGCATATTTGTGTCTCCAACTTATTTCTAACAGTTTGCAGCCCAGTGAGATGCTAGTTCAAACATAACCAGAAATGTTGGGGTTTGAGTGATTTTGTGCATGCTTGTCCTCATTTACTTTTTTGTGTGCTGCATCTTTGCCCTAATCTGTTTTCTAAATGAGTGTTTTGTGGAGTTACGGGATTAAATTGAAATGGAGTAAAACACAGGATTATAGGTAATTGCTGAAAAACTGTGTCCCAGTGATATTTGGTTTCTGTGTTTAAAGATTGTAACACCTCAAACCAGATGGGCAAATAATGAAGATAATAACGATGATGGTGCAGGCCACTCAATGTCGTTGGTATACTGTACACAGTTGGGCATCTGACATCACCAGGGGGGAGGGGAGCCGCACGTGCAACAGCTACAAATGAACTCCCATCAACAGTCCGCATGGATGCAGTGAGCTAATTCTTGTCCTCAGTGGCATTGGTGCATACACGTGCGCAAGCGCACACACACACACACACACACGTTTGTAAGACTCCATGTGTCACGCAGCATTACGTTCACATCAGCATCACTTCAAGGACGGAGGAAATGCAAGTTACCAAAATCCAGTGGCCTAAATTCCCAAAATGCAGCAGTGCATTACATTACACAGTGTGTGCAAAACAATTTAGAGCATCATTAAAAAAACGGAAAACAAAATCCACAGAAAAAATATTAAATCTTTGCCAGAAATGCAGCATCACATCAAGTCAGATCATTCTGGATTAGAGTCAGTTCAAAGTCAACCCAGTCTGCTTCCTGATCTGAATCACTGACTTAAAAACACGCACACACACACACGCACACACACACACACACACACACACACACACACTATATAAATGCTGATGAATAATTACATCCTCAACAGAAGTATTTTCACTCTGACTCAGTGTGACAGCATGAGACCTTGCTTCCAACCGAGTCCAGGTTGAAAGTAAATCCACTCTAACATGATGAACAAAAACACCCCAACAGAGACCAATTGAAAGTAGGAAATACAGGAATTACACACACAATTGCACACTGATCCAGAAACCTACTAAATACATAACATTGTTGATAAAAACTTCTTAGAAAGCGCAGAAAAAAACTGTAAATCATGCAAGATCATAGTTAGATCCACGTGTGTTCATGCAGACCAATATGTCGTGGAGAACAAGCTGAAGGATCCTGCTGCAGTAACAGCTTCAGGTTGCCTCATGTACACCCTTAGCCATCATGTGGGACCAGACGTTCAGCCGACTGTGGTGAAACATAAATACATGCAAATTCATCAGCTGTCACAGAATCTGACATGAATATGTATCTGCTAGTCCCTATTAGTTATGGCATGACCACAAAACAACGTCTACATGAACAGCAGTGTCGTCACAAATAAAAGACATTTGACAGAGAATTTAATCATTTAGAAAAAACACACAGTCCTGTCCTGGATGCCTGCAGTATTTTGAGTCGAATATGCTACTCACATGTAGGATTGAGAAAACTGTTGGAGATTTGTCACACTCTATGTTGGTATTAGTAATAATGGATTCAACTATTTAATTTATGTACTATGTACAACCAATCTGCCTTAAACTTCTTTTTGTTTTGTTGCATTGAACATAAAGAGTGGTTGGACTGTCTCAGTTAAAACAGAATAAACACTTTTGTCATCCTCCACACACACACACACACACACACACACACACACACACACACACACACACACACACACACACACACACACACACACACACACACACACACACACACACACACACTCACGACATCCACACAGGTGAAAATTCCCCTTCCCAGAATAGCAAGTGGTGGGCTCCATGGCAACCATTCATTGACCCCAATCACCATGGCAACAAGCATCACCATTACTCATACCCCTTAACTAATTTTCTCTTTGTCTGATGAGTCTGAGCATCTCCCTGATATCTTTTTAAATGTCATATTTTTTCTTCCAACTTCATCTCTAGGCTTGTACCATTTCCTCCTCAAAGAGGGGGGATCATCCTCCCGGTACCATCTTTTGTCTCCGACAGGACAGAGCCCCACAGAGACGAGCTGCTGGACTTAGTGCAGGGTTAAGCACAACTGTAGCGCACGCTGCCACGAGCAAAGGCCCCTCGAGTCGCATACTGATTCCTTCAAAGACACACAGCCTTTCATGCATGTTGCAAAAATAATCAACTCGTAATTGAAGTCAAGTTTAAAATATGTGTTAAACACATGACGTGCGTATTGATCTGAAGGTTTCTTTAGTCACACCAGAATTAAATTGATAAGATTTTCTGTGTTTCCAGTAAGTATGAATTGTGATTGTTTTGTTGTCTGTTGATGGAGAGCAGGTGGTGTTTGGGTGGGGACTGTAACCACAGCCCATCCCTCGTCTCTTTGTTCTCCCAACTTGAACAGCTTTCAGCTGTAGAGGCTTTTATGAAGCCAATCTCAGTAGCACTGATTATTAAACCCCTCTAATACTTAAATGTTTGTTTGTGACACAAGTCTAAATATTCTAATACTGCCTTCAGCTTTATGTTTTTATTTTCTGACAGCATTCATTTCTGTTCCACTCCTGGTGCCGTTTATCAGCTCCTCCTTCTTTCCATCTGTTGATCTGAATAATTCCATCATCTGAAGGCACAAATGTGATGGAGCTCTGCACGTGTGTTCACAATCGAACAAAGTTTACCAATTAGAATCTGAGTTGATCTATCATTTAACCACACTCTGCCACCAAATACACATACACACACACACACACACACACACACAGCCGCGTTCAAACTCAGTTAAAAGCGTCTCCACTGAATGAGCCCCAGAAAAAAAAAACATTCGCGCTTGGCTAAGCAGATTGCCTTATACACCAACAACAACCCAGGTCACACACTAGCATCTTATGTGCAGCTAACAAAGATGCCTTCACTGCTTCCCCTGAACCACCCCCACTCCACCCGCCTCTCCGTAAACACAACAAATATCACACTGAGTCTCTGAAAAAGCATCAGACTGGCTGGCGAGACAAAGAGAGCGTACACGACGCTGGCAGAAAAGGGCAAATCAGTCAACCTGCAAAATCCCAGAAATCGCTGCCCTCTGAAGAAGTATTCCTCATTCAAAAAACACAAAATAAAACTACAACTTCACTTTTTTGTACACTTAATTACTGCTTAAAGACAAATTTGACTCAGACAATGAAAGGTGGTGGAAGAACTTCCCAAAATGCCAAACGATTCATTTAAAGTGGAAACAGGCTTCATTTACTGATTTTTTACTTCCTAATATTTTTCTGGTTTTTTTTTTTGTTTTTTTTGTTTTGTTTTTTACTTTCTTTAAACATTTCAAAGTTTGTCACGGAATAAAAAAAAGAGAAAATTTTGAATTTATCTGTAAGTGATAATTACACTGCCTGGCCAAAAATAAAAGTCACCACCCCCCAAAAAAGTTTTTTCGTTAGACCGCCTTTAGCTTTGGTTACGACACACATTCACTGTGGCATTGTTTCGATAAGCTTCTCCAACGTCACCAGATTTATTTCCATCCAGTGTTGCATTAATGTTTCACCAAGATCTTGCATTGATGATGGTAGATCTGACCACTGCCCAAAGCCTTCTCCAGCACATCCCAAATATTCTCAATGGGGTTAAGGTCTTTACTCTGTGGTGGTCAATCCATGTATGAAAATGATGTCTTGTGCTCCCTGAACCACTCTTTCACTATTTGAGCCAGATGAATCCTGACATTATCATCTTGGAATATGCTTGTGCCATCAGGGAAAATGGAATAACCTGGTCATTCAGTATCTTCAGGTAGTCAGCTGACCTCATTCTTGTATCACATCCTGTTGCTGAACCTAGACCTGACCAACTGCAGCAACCCCAGATCATAACACTACCCCCACAGGCTTGTACAGTAGGCACTAGGCATGATGGGTGCATCACTTAATCTGCCTCTCTTCTTACCCTGATGCACCATCACTCTGGAACAGGGTCCATCTGGACTCATCAGACCAGTTTTTGATAAAGCGTTGGACAGTTCTTAACCCAGTTTTAGTCGTTTCTTCAATCTACTTAGATGTTTTCTCTGCTTGATGCATGCCAATGATCTGACCCTTCTCAGAATAACATCTTTTCCACGACCACCAGATGTGTCTTTCCACATGGGTTCTGGTGGTTGTCAGAGGGACTGGCGGCGGCAGTGCCTGTGTCTCTGTCAGTGCACCCCAGAGCTGCTGTGGCTACATTGTAGCTCATCCCCTGGATAAGCAGTCTTGAACGTGGAAACGCCAGTATTTATCATTCCATAGTGAATTCCTGTGGCAGGTCAAGAGGAAGTGTGGTGGAAAACGTTCCCTGATGAAGAGTGAAACAGAAAGAAGAAATCCTTTTCCTTTTAAGTACTGTAACCACAACCCGAGCCAGGTGGGGATTTTTTTTCCTTGGAAAATGGGACAATTTCTGCTAAAAGAAATAAGGAGGGGCTGTGACAAAAGAGAACTGGGTTTCACAGGAAGTCACGCCGCTGACTTAGGAAAATGCAGCCTTAGTTACATCATCAACAACTGAAACTTGCTGCTCTGCTACCAGAAAGTCTTAAAACTGTCTTGAAAAGAAGCATCATAATATCTCATTTACCGATGAGAAATGTTGGAGTTATTGCCATTTTTGTCCATTCTCATAAATCATTTATCCCACTGGTACCACAAACTTTTAGCTGAAAATCTATGAAACTGAATGAGTTGAGACGAATGGAGACTGTGGTGGCCATCTTGAACTGGGTTAATACCAAAAGTTAATCTATTGTAGATGCACATGTAGTGATCTTTCATGGAATCATTGGGTAGTTTGCTAGAAGACATGGTTGGCTCAAAGGGTAAATGTCCTAATGACTTAATGGCAGCGTTCGAAACAAAGATACAGTATGCTAGTGCCTAGATAAAAATTTTGCTCATAAGTTGATCAGTTGAAGAAGTGATTCCACCTGTGTCTCTTTTTAATCACATTTTTGCTGCTAGGTGATGTAAAAAAATAAGAAACTTCAAAGTTAAAGAGATTACAGGGCAACTAATTAACCCTCTCCATCTAAAACCCTTTCATTGGGCCTATGACTTAAGATGAGAAACCAAGTTTGCACAGGCTAAACCAAACATAACGATATTAAGAGGTGCATGAAGCTTGAAAAGACAGCAAGAAGGCGGGACTGCGTGCTCATCTCAACCCCTAACCTTTTTAACCTTCCCTTATCTCCCAGTGGGGTGTAGGCAGCAGATGCAGCTTGCATGTGAAACGCAGGGGAGGAAGAAAACCCCCGTGGTGTATAAGCCTTTTGTTCCCAGGACTCCTTTTTTAGTTGCTTCCATCCTGTTTGCATCCATCTCAACCAAAGGCAAATCACGATGAGGGATGAGAGAGACTGGGAGTGGCAGCTTTATAGAATATGAACTGGTTAAAAGAGAAGACAGATATCGTCTGTTTCTGACAGACTCTGACATAATGAAAACACTGTGAGAAGGACAGAAAAGACCTCTATAGTTTAGATGTACTGAAAACAGCAACAAATGTTGCTGTTTTCCCAGATTAACACATAAGCACTATTTTGAGAGTACAGTGGCTCGTTTCTAGTTGTCAAAAACACTGACAAGAAGACAGTTCAGTCTATTTTGGCTAAAAAAAACACACATTGTTGTGCTATGAATGACAGTATTGTGTTTTTTAACCCAATAGCTGCTTTAACATTAACATACACTGACCAAATTAGTTGGTAAGGTCAAATTTGATTTAAAAAAATTCCCAATCACAAGTACCAAATAAAATGAATCCCTCTTTTTACCGTGGAATACACTCAACACTCTCATCAAACAGGGATGAGTCAACGACATCAACAGATATTATGATCATGTTGGGCTGATGACACATCACAAAACGCACAACAACCCTCACATGCCTGGGGCCAGGAGCCAGAAACAGAATGAAAGTGCACAGTGTCTCTATTAATGCCTCGTGTTTCCGTAAAACATAAATCATGATTTTTTTACTTTGAGACAACAAGAAGTAGCAAGTTGGGAGCTTGATTTAAACACATCTCTACAGTTACAGGAAGAAGTTTTCCCTTTCACACTTTTCTCAGCTGGTGAGTATTACAAGCACATATAAATTAGACTCAGAACAGGTTTGATCATTATGATTCACAGTTTTCCAGGTCTAGGAATATTCCAGGAACAACCTGCCTTCCTTCAGCTTTGCTAAACACAAAGAGCCACTGGTTCTGATCCAAAGCCCAGAGAATGACATGTTTCCCAAAGAATGTCTGGCATTGAGTTGACTTGCCTTTCAATTCACCCTCAAAGCCCACACGCACAAACGTATAAACGCAAAAGCCAACACAAATAAGCATTTACATACTGTACTTGAATGCATGCAAACACAGTCACACACCTGGCTGATTATCATGAGCAGAAATCCTATTCCATGCGGCCACTGCAGGTTGTCTAAAAGTTCAGGGTTTCTTTTTTTATTCAAACTTCAATCCAACACTTTACTATTTGGGTTCTCTCCTGTAACAAGATGTTTACATGAATCACAATGGATTGGTTTGGGGTGAGAACCTATTTATTACTTTTCTATGGGTCCAGTTGTGCATGTGCATGCACTACTGACACGTGAAAGAGAAGAGATGCTTCCTTTGAGCCAGCTTTGCACCAGAAGAAAGGAACAATCTCTGCAGAACAACCCGGTTTTGTTCTGTTGTCTTTGGCAGCTCTGAGCAAACATGAATAGAGTAAGACTCCTGCCGACACCACAGTTGGATCTGCCAGAGAGGAAATAACCACCCATTTACACCTCTGTCCATCTCAGAATGGTCCATCAGAGTCAAACGCTAAGTGAGGTCTGGCAGTGATCGTGTACATCGTACTCATGCAAATCGATCAGTCGTTGGCTGAAAAAGCAGCTTGAGTTCTGGTTTTGATTACTGGGTTTAGTTGTTCAAGTTACTGGACTCAGCCTGGAAGTCACACAGAAACACAACTCAGAAACCTCAAAGGAAATAAAACACAGGGAAATTGTTTGTTAGGGAACGTTTGGATCTTCTGAAATTTAATTTTGCAGGAAAAAATAACTAATATTATCTGTTGTAGATTGTTCTTTGAACAGCCTTAGTCTGAGGAAATGAAGATTAGGTTGGACCAGATTAACAGTCTGCTAGTCACAGCAACTTTTATTTAGATTGTGGTCAGCTTAAACCAAACTCTAAAATGTCCTGTGAAAACAGGAATCTTACAGGTGTGGCTCATTGTAAAAACATTTTTTTAAATAATTATTTCTGATTATATTCGGTCACTCTGTTTTTCATGCAGGCTGAACATGAAAATAGTCTGCTACACCCATCTCCTTAGTTTCTGATAGAAAATAGATGATGAATCTCTAGGATTTGAAAAGCCTGACAGCTTGGACTCACACATACTGGCTTGTAACAGGGAAGGCTGTTGTTGTTTTAGCGTCCAGAATCAGCAGAGAATATCTTGGCTAGCAGAATCTAACCATTAACATTAGCAACGCAATCTCACCTCTGATATGGCACACTTGTCTGTGATGATGCAGGTGTTTCTGGGCTTTTTATGCCCCAGGTACAGGTTGCAATGCCTTCATTTCTACCAGAGACCACTGCAAATCTATTGATTAAATGAGTTTCCCACACCTTACACATCCTTACACTACTGTCATTGTAATAAAAATGAACTTGTCATCTGTTGTATAATTGCTTTATACAAGTTATTGATCACTACTGTTTGTCAATCACACTTATCATGAGGATAATCATGGTAGAGCCGAACATAATGTGATCATGAGGATGTAATCAAGGTAATCTTGGTGGAGGTGTGCAGCTTTGCACGCACATCAGGGAATGTATAAGGAGCAGAGCAGAGCTCAGAGCTGTTAGAGCTGTTTGAAGGATTCTATTTGACGAGGTTCATGGATTACGTTTTCTAACTGGGGTGTTCAGCTCTCCACCCATAAGCAACGGTAAGAGAAATGTTTTGTTCATGATTGATAACTTGTATGAATGCCGGTTGAATAAAGCCTTGTTGTTCCTCTAATATTCAAGTTGTGTTTCATTGTTTCTGGCGTCGACTTGACAAACGATCCTGATTAAATAAATATAAAGTGTAAAAAGAGACTTTGAGTCTTTTAAGGTAATTAAAATAAAATAAAACATTTTATTTTAGAACATTTTTGGCGTCACGAACAGGATCAGTCAAGCTATTCCAGCAACAATGAAGTGTTTTTGGAGAAGCAAAAAGGAGCCGAGTGCTTCTGGGGAGGGAACGCCGATTCCCGTGCCGATTCCCGGCTGGGAAACGGAGGAGTTCCGAACCATTGGTGATATGTTAAGGCAGCGCGGTGGACGCCCTGGGCCGTGGGGAGAGTTAAATGGAGTGGTCAGCCCCGCCGTGGTGCTGGACCGTTTGACGCGGATAGAAGTTAAAGAAAAAGCGCCGCTGGCAGGAGTGAGAGATATGATGTGGCTTTTTGCAGAAGCATGGAAAAAACAGGAGTTAGAATTGAGCAGTTGTAGAGAGCGAGCGGCGCAGGAGAAAATCCATGCTGAAGAAGTTGAAAAATCATGCTCAGAGTTTGAGCAGAGAGTGTGTGTGATGGGGAAAGAGCTAAAGCATGCTCAGAATGTTTTGGATAAAACGCTGACTTTTGTGTCTCGAGCGCAAAGGAAGGAAAAGAAGCGACCTCGTAGAGCAGGTCCTGCTCAGATCCGGGTGTTTGTAAAGAATGTTGGTGAAGATTGGAACCCAGAGAAATGGAACGGGGATCTTTGGGGGGATGATGAGGAGGAGGAGTGGGCGATTAAACCTGACCCACCACCTCAGCCCTTGTATCCATCATTACAGGGGATAAAGATGTCAGAACAAAGACCTATTACTAGGCGTCGGCGAGAACAGCAAATTATTCCACCAATACTGGTAGATATGGTGGATGATCAGGGACGGCCGGAACTCGATGAGGCGGGTAATATAAGAAGGATGTTACAACAGCAGCCACAACCCGCCCCTAGGCTGCTAACAACGCTAGAGGATTATTCACAAGATGAGTTAAATCACATGAATGGGAAGCTGAAACAGCGCCCAGGCGAACCAACTGACTCCTGGCTTAATCGCCTTATGGAGGATGGCGCGTGTGATATAGCCATAGATGCCGGTGATGCCATGAGATTTTCAGGATTAAGTACTGATGCACAGATAAATGCTGAATACCGGGCTACAGTCCGGGCATTGCCAGCTGATGAAGATTTCAATGTGGGGGATGCATATGCTCTGGCATGTCATGTAATCTATCCTACCACGGCGGACTGGTCTGAGATTAAAGGGCAATGGCAGACAGTGAGAGATGCCATTCAGCGGCTCACCAGACTCACTATTAGAGAGCAAGTGGCTCGAAACGGGGGAGCTGGAGTGGTGGACTGTAACATCTCTAAGGCAACTAGAGATCACCTCATCAGACATGCCCCACCACATTATAAACCCATGGTGACCAGCTTGTTGTTTGGCGCGGCAGACCAGACTTTTGCCGCGATAAAAGATCGTCTTGGCGAACTCACCACGCTGGGTGATTGGTCTGAGACGAGGAGAGAGGGAGCTAGAACTGAAAATAAACCCAGGATTGATCCACATTCAAGGGGTCGTAAAGGGGGGGCAATGGGCCCCTCTAGAACAGATCTGTGGAGGGCACTGCGACAAGCGGGAGTGCCATTTGAGGAGATTGATGGATTGCCCACTAATGCATTGATGGAGAAATGCAGACAAATGGGACTGAAGGTCCATTGTCAGTTCAGACATTGTCCTGAAAAGGACGACAGGATGTCTGTGTCAGAATTGGTTGGAATGTTGCAGAATGTGATCAGGGAGGTGGCGTCGAAGCCTGCTGAACCTTCCGCCCCTCCCAAGGAATCTTCAGAGGAGGAGAGTTCAGATGAGTGTTATCAGGTGGCGGCAGTGAAGCGTAGAAAGAAAAAACAGCACCGAAGGGAACATGATGATGAATAGGATGAAGGTCAAGCTCAGGTTGTTGCCAGTGCCTCAGGATGGTCAATAAATGATATCAGACCACATGTGGAATTACAGATTTATTGGAAAAAATCAGTACAGACAGTAATGGCATTGGTTGACACTGGGGCGGAGGCCTCGGTAATTCATGGCAATCCTGATAAAATAAAGGGAAACATTGTAGAAAAAGGAGTATCAGTGCTCCACGAGCAAGTGGCAGACGTTCCAGAAATGGATGAAGTGCCTTTTGAGGTAAAACCAATCCAGGATTCTCCTGTGAAACTGGGGGTAAGATGGAGCGAACTCACCCCAGAGCAGCAGGAGCGAGCCTGGTTCACTGATGGTTCCTGTCAATATGTGGCAGGAACCAGGAAATGGAAGGCTGGGGCATTTAACCCTGGTACACAACAAGTTATGGAACTCACAGGGACAGGAAAGAGTAGTCAATGGGCAGAGTTGAAAGCAGTACACATGGTAATAATGGCGGCTGGGGTGCAGGGAGTAAGTATTTATACTGACTCCTGGTCAGTAGCCCAAGGAATGTTAACTTGGATGCCAACTTGGCATGCTACACAATGGAAGATACATTCAAAAGAGGTTTGGGGAGCTGACCTATGGAAGGACATTTGGGAGAAATGCCAAAATATTCCTGTGTCAGTATTACATGTGGATGCTCATACTAATAACAATGATCCTGAATCCCTGCATAATCAGACTGTAGATAAGATAGTGAAAATTCAGGCTGTAAGACAATCAAGTCCTGGATTAGCCAAATGGGCTCACGTTACTGCTGGACATTGGGGTGTGCAGGGAACATTGAAATGGGCGAGGGACAGAGGAATAGATCTCATCATTGATGATATTAAAACTGCCATAGAAGATTGTGAACATTGTCAGCATACAGGTAAAGAACCGTTGGTACTGGAAAAAGGAGACAAGATAGCTCAGTTAGTAATCAAACGGTGTGTAATGTCCAAAGTTGAAGAGATTACTAAACCTACCACTATCACTCAGAGGGGTGAAACTGGGTTTGAATCATCAGACTTTACTGCGGGGGCAAAAGTGTGGGTGGAGCAGCTCAATGGTCCTCCCAGAGCTGGAGAGATTATTGCACAGGGAAAAGATGCTGTGGTAAGTGTATTGTTCCCCGGAGAGGAAAAATGGATTAATATTCCGATAAACAAATGTTACAGGAGAGAAAATTAATGCTTGTCATTCTATCTGCAGTTTTGTATGTATCCCATAGGCGGGTGTCTGAGTGACGGTGGTTGACTGGGTCCCCTTCCCCTACAAAAGGATTGAACCTTTGTCGAGGCGATGGATGGGCTCCGCGGACCTGGTGGTGTCGGATGTTTGGTCATCGTCCTCCATGTCCTCGCTGTCATCGCACTGAGGGCACATTTCTGTTGGGGGCTCACGGAAGGACAAGTGTTGGAAGAAGGGGTCATGGGCCATCTGGAATTGGTTAGCAGTATGTCCAACCGCACTCAAGGCACATTCACATGCAGAGCAAATGACGCTTGCTACTTGGGAAACCTAACATCTACCGGTAAGATGTACCGGTGCAGAGGATGTCTTAAAATCCGAGGAAGGGTGATCAGCCCAGGGGTGTTGGTTCAAGGATCAACAGTAACCTTTAATTCTGCAGCGCGCATCTGTGCATACCATCAGGGGAATGGTACTTGCATACAAAATGGCACAAATTGGAGTATGAAGGTTGATCGCGATTTCCGGATCAGGAATGGAACTGTAATCACAGGAGGATACGCCTATTTGTACATATTCTGGGTGCTGCCCGACACAGCTAGAGCTACGCAGACAGCTGTAGCTCCCCTGGTTCACACTTGTCAACAAATGGGACAAATAAGGGTAGCCGAATATGTGCGATGGACTGTGAAATTCCCTCCTATTCCGCCTTGTAACAGGAGGAGGCGAGCATGGTATGACACCGTGCTAGGAGGAACTGGAACTTTGTATGGTCTGGCTAACACAGCAGACAATGAGGTAACACGAACTATGCTGTCCAACACTGGAGAATACACCGCACAAGCTGTCACCAAGACTGCAAGATGGATGCCTTCGACTGTATCTAGTCAGTTAGAAGGAAGTGATGTGTGGAAAAGTGTATTTAAATGGAATCTAAAGCTTTGGAATGAAACTTATGATGCATTGCATAATTTGTCACACATAGGTAATTGGACAGTCTGTTCCTTGCAGACTATTCATGCTGAGACACAGAGAAATAGGTTTCAAATACAGGTAATGAGTAATAACTATCATGCATGGCGAACATTATGGAACATCAGTAGTTCATTATGGCTACAGCTACATGCAGAAATGACGATTTGTAATAAATCTATGTGTACTGGATACTGGGATCAGTATAATATGACATCAGTAATGACTGTGTGTAGATATCAGATACTGCCGGTGATAACCACTAAAGGGTTTTGGTATCTCCATGTTAGTGGAGAGTGGTGGGATGTTAAAACAAATCGAACATATGAAGTAAAACACTGTGATGAGACTGATAAGGGTTTAGCCTGCCCATTGGTAAAAGGACATAGCAATCCATGTTTCACTGATTCAAGGGTCGTACTCTGTGATTGGACGGTCACACCCCCAGAGGAACAGTTTTGGCAGGTGGGTCCTAACACCTTATGCGTGGCTACAATGACCAATTCCCCACAGGTACCTTCAGTTCCCTTTTCAGGTTGTCTCAAGGGTATACATATGTGGGAATGGAATAACGTGACCTATTGGTTGAGTAATTACACTGTATCTAGTCGGCTGACTAAGATACAATGGGAGGTTTTACACTCCCCTTGGACACTCTCACTGGAACAATTCAAATGCGCATTGGATGGTTCCACTGAAGTGGCAAAATTGATTGACTCTCATAGGTCCAACCTTTCCAGGCTCATGGTGTCTACTCTTGTGGCACAAGGGGAAATAAAACATGTTGCTACATTGATTGAACAGGCTTCCGCTCATCATTGGTGGGATATATTTACAGGCATGTCGAGTACCGCTAATAAAGTGCTAATTCCACCTATGATTGCAGCATTAATTATAATCAGCATTCTAACATTGTGTAATCTTATTATTTGTTGGTATGTTATTCGATTAAGAAGAGAAATAAATTGGGTAATAATGCAAAGACTACGATGAAAATTAAAGTGGAACTACAAGGTATGTTATAAATGACGTTGGTTTTGATGGGGAAATGGTGATGGATCCATGATGTTACATAAATTAGATGAAAAGTTCAAGAGTGGAATGTAATAAAAATGAACTTGTCATCTGTTGTATAATTGCTTTATACAAGTTATTGATCACTACTGTTTGTCAATCACACTTATCATGAGGATAATCATGGTAGAGCCGAACATAATGTGATCATGAGGATGTAATCAAGGTAATCTTGGTGGAGGTGTGCAGCTTTGCACGCACATCAGGGAATGTATAAGGAGCAGAGCAGAGCTCAGAGCTGTTAGAGCTGTTTGAAGGATTCTATTTGACGAGGTTCATGGATTACGTTTTCTAACTGGGGTGTTCAGCTCTCCACCCATAAGCAACGGTAAGAGAAATGTTTTGTTCATGATTGATAACTTGTATGAATGCCGGTTGAATAAAGCCTTGTTGTTCCTCTAATATTCAAGTTGTGTTTCATTGTTTCTGGCGTCGACTTGACAAACGATCCTGATTAAATAAATATAAAGTGTAAAAAGAGACTTTGAGTCTTTTAAGGTAATTAAAATAAAATAAAACATTTTATTTTAGAACAGTCATTTAAGCAGTGTGTGCTTATTCTGGCATAAATATAACAACAGTCCAGTAGGGAGTGCCCCAGGCTAAACAGAAAGTGCTACAGTTAGTTAATGTTGCTATTTGTGCTTACAGAAAACCATATATTTATGTGTAAAAATCTAGGCAATAAAAAATAAAAGGGTTTAAAAGTTTATTTTAAAAAGTGTTTCCAAGAAATGTTTTTTTAAACAAAGTTTAACAAGTTTAACATTTTTCCATTTACAATACTTATGAGGTTAGATATGCTTTTAGATGAAGACAATCCACTTTAGTTTTTTTCCCACATGGTGTAATTAGCTTGTTAATCTGGCCAACATTAAACTTTATTTCTTGAAACAAGTCATTCATAGAGCTGGTAACACGAAAGATATTAAATATTGCTTACCTCTCCTCAGAAACCCACTTTAGAAGATTTTACCTTTTGCTTTACTTATCAGAAGTGATTAAACATACTGGAGTTTGACTCACTATAGATTTCTGTTTATTAAATTTTACAAATTGAGTATCAGGCAGTTTGACTGTGAATTAGTTGTAACATTCACATTTCACATCCCGGACAAGCCCCAATTCATGTTATGACCCTACTTGTTGCCAACAAGTTGTTGGGTAGCAATAGAAAATGGAGGTTTTGTTAAGACTTATATTTATAAAATAGTCACCTATTAAAACAACTTTACCAAACCAGCACAACCAGGCAGCCAACAGCCCCAGTGGCGATGTGCCTCAAGCCTCACTAAAAAGGGTTTTAGTCTACACTCACAGGACGTTCCAGTTAAGACAATTAATGTGAAGCAGACTGGTGCCCTACCAATGCTATACGAGTGAGAATGCACGGGTCAGTAAAGGTCATTAATGGATTTCATTTGAACCTGTCAGAAATCTAACGTTAATGTTAGAGTAGAGTTTGCATGTTGCTAAAGCTCTTCCCTCTGTCAGATTACAACTATCCCACACAGGTGTTACAGCACAAATCATGACTACATGGGATTAGTGGTCAGTGGTCCTAAATCAGGGGAAAAGATGTGTAACTGGATCTAAAGTTAGGAGAAAGTTCAGCTGTTGTGAAATAGGTGAGCTTTATGCTAACACAAGGAGTTTAAAGCCAAGGTAGTCGGATAAAGAAGGTAAAAAGTTCAGCCAATCAGACCGTGTTACAGCTCATATTTTGTACTTGCTTTCTTTGGCAAGTTTCCAAAAATATGAAGCGTATTCATGTCCAGTCAGCGAAGAGCTTAGTTTTATAGAACTATTAAAATAGTGATGGAGTTTCTAAAGAAAAGGCGCTGCCTTTTTAAGTTGAACTGGTCGTCTTTTGAGACTCAACTGCAAGTTTTCAAATGACTTCCACAACAACCCCTCCTTTCTCATGCTGAGGTCTTTGTGGCTCATTAACAACTTTGTGTTCATCATCGTGACTGACACCTGAGAACATTCCAGGTGTGGGGTTAGGGCGGAAGCAGCCGACACCCTGGGAATGAGGACGGGCTGATTAGACAATCATTTAAGACAACTCATCAACCACAGTTGTTACTGGAGGAGATTTTTAAGCACAAACCTGCTATAGGACATGAAATACTTAGAATTCATATTTTAGCTTAGAGCCAAAGACTGAAATTAAAGAATCCCTCCTGAAGAAAACATGCCAAACATTCAGTAGCTCTACATCACAAAAGGAAATTTGAAAACTACATTTGAATTCAAAGTTACTCATCTGTTGTTTTAGCAAAAGCTCAGTGGAAATAAGTGGTTTAACATTAAATGAAACATCTAAAATTACAAATTATAACCATTAGGTAGCTTATGTTTATTTTAAACATGCTTCCATTGGTGGTTTATTAACTGTAAACGTGCACCAGGGTCCCAGTGGGAGTAATGTAGAAGTGTATCTATGACATGGGGCATTAGCACACCAGTGGGGCCCATCCATCCATCCATTCTCAGCTGCTCATCCGGGGTTGGGTCATGGGGGCAGTAGCCTAAGCAGGGAGGCCCTGACTTCCCTCTCCCCAGCCACTTGGACCAGCTC